>NC_056738.1:148335002-148402502 GCF_019279795.1 Protopterus annectens | reverse complement strand
ATATACCAACTCTGAGTTTGCACTACAGTGAGAAAAGGGGTGAAAACATGGGGATGGCCAAGCAATGCCTTTCCATGGGAAAGAAATCACTGTTTTGAGCATTCACGCTTTAGTGCATTCGCTCATTACGTGTCGACCAAGAGGTGTTCACTGAAACACCTCTTCGGTCTTTTAATATAGACCCAATTTAATTACATGTGAAGAGCAGCACACAACTTAGCAGGAACTAGATCTTCTTCACACGACTACTGATTATTTACAGTGCAATACAAAATGGAGGAGGAGATTGTTTAGAAAAAGTTATGTCTCCAAATGATTGTTCCTATACAGTGCAGTCAGATGTGCTGCTGGGTGATGGGTAGCATCACACTAAATTACCTTATTCATAAAACAGAAAAATAAGAAACCAAAAGCTCAGTAGAGCACACCAACCATTAGGAAGACATTCAAATGTAGCCTCTGTAGCAAGAAAGCATACACAACTAGCCTGGAAACCTTCTTCTACCATCAGAAGGAGCCGTCAAAAGTTTTTGTAGTTGAAATTCCAGTTATAACATACATTACTACATAATAACACACATTTGCATCTCATACTCTAGAGCTACATGATCTCCTGACTGTATAAATTGCTGGCTTGACAGAATGACAATCAGAGTTTAGAATCAGAGAACAGAGATATATTTGATGGCCTCTACACTGAAAGTTACGTGTAAAAGGGAAGGCTACACATTGTGATGAAAGAAAACTTATCAGTAAGATACATCAGGTTTCACCAAATTTTCATTATATTTTAGGATTGTAGGATACATTTCTAAAGGTTTATGCAGTCTGACATAGTCACAGCTGATCCACAAATTGTATTACCTGTATATGTCTTGCCTCAGCTTTATTTATCTGATGTCTCTTCCTCCATAGGCAGTTACCACAGTGGGAGGCAGATTGGGGTTTGTACTTCTAGATACAATGGTATTTGTAACAATTCTGTTTACGGCTTTGGCTGCCAGCACAGAACTCTGTCCTTCTCAGTATACTAAAACTGTGACATGAAGACACACAAATTAATTAATACTCATGTCTTTAGGTAGCACCATATGCCCCCAGGAACAAATGGTGTTATGTGGCAAAGGGACTATGTCATGATGTCTCAGAATTCTGCACTTAAACTTCCTTCAGAATATAACATTACAGGTTTACTTCTGAAGAATATTTTAATTAAATATGGTTAAAACTTCTCAAATATAACTTAATAACAGCTAGCAAACAGTAGTATTAGAAGAGAAAAAATAAGTTAAGGTGACCATTTAACAAAGTTTTTAATTTATCTAATTTTTTCATTAATTTATTTAATTTGGCAAGAAGAAATATTGAGTAGCACAAAGGCACAATGAGTAGCACTGTCACCTCGTAGTACGAGGTTGTTTTGTTTGATTCCCAGCTGGAGTACCTTCTGTGCAGACTGTGCATCTCCCCCATGCTTCTTTGAGTTTTCTCAGGGTATTTTAATTTCCTCCAACATCCCAAAGACATGTAGTAGGCAGGCTGACAAACATCAAGTGTCCATAGGTGCTATATGTAATGTGAAAAGAAGGCTCCTATTCCATGCTTTCCCTATTAAACTCTGTAGATGGCAGCAACTATTGACATGGTTACTCTTTAGCATATGACTCAACAGCATTGGATAAATGGAAGGGAAATATTAACAAAATGAACAGAAGGCATTACTTAAGCCAAATAGTCCTTCTATAATTACAAAGGTGAGATACTGACTGAAAAACACAGTATTTGTATTAGAGTTTGAGACGTTGATTAGCAGTTGCACATCATGTTACATAATGTAGTAAATGATATCACAGAGATGTAGAGATGCATGGCAATGGTGATGACATTACTAACCACAGATTCCAGTTTTTAACAAAGAAATAAAAGAAGTAATATAATGGTTGATATCTCTATCACAGTACTAAGAACTATGTCAAATGGGGAGGAATTATTGTAGAACAATTGCTATTATATCCATTGAAAATGAAATTGTGAAAATCAGTAATGCATTTGCAGCACGAGTGGAGAATCTGTATAATTAGGGTGATTGTCATATTAGATTGTCTTGTTTCACAGGAAATTGCACATCAAACTACACAAAGTCATACCTGTGAGTACAATGAAAGTGATCAGGTTTGCAGCATGCATGTCACAGCATGTATTGTAACATTTCAAATATATAAATTACCTATGAAAATTCCTAAAATCTGAGCTTTTGTCTCAGCCTAAATTTAATAAAAGACAAAGGCAGATATCAGCAGTAGGTAGGACATTACAAAGCACTTTGAGAAGGGACCCATATAAACATTTATCGGTAACTACGCTCGGGCTCACTTCACTCCCCTACCCTACCCCCATTCCCACACACCCCATTGCAATTACCTTTATACCTAACTATCATCCCCTTCCTGTCCCACTAGCCACTACAATTCCACTTCCTGCCTATTGCCACAACCACCTTACTAATCTGTCAATCTTGTCAACACCACTTCCTCTATATCACTGTCTCTCTACCTACTCTATCTGATCATATTTTACTCCAACATGCATTATTTTCTAATATCTTCTGCACTACTCCTTATTCTCTCTATCTGAACCTCTTACCACTCCAATCTCTCTGACCCACTCCTATGTTCACCAACTTCTCACTCATACAACATATATCCAACTACTTCATATTTTACTATCTCCCCTAATCTCTTTCCTACCTCTACCTCAAGTCTGTATAAATGATCCATAATACAGGTTTCTAAACCTTCCCACAAAGCTAAGCCAAAACTATACAAACTCCATCTAGCATCTACTACACACTCTCTCATCACTAAAAACCTACTTTGTTCTGGAGATATCAAGACCAAATATAGCCCCTCTTCTCTACTCAAAACTACCTCTACACTGCCCCCATCTTACTCCTCTAACAGTCACCAACCTCAGTCACAACAATCATCTCCATCCAAATACTTAACTATTTACTCATTGAATAATCAGAGTCTAGAAAATAAAGTCACTGAGCTGCACTCATGGATAGCTCTCAATACCCCTCACATCCTCTCCCTATCAGAAACCTGGCTCAAGCCACAAATCTCAAATAGTGAAATACTCCCACCAGGTTATAATATCTTCCAATCTGATAGACCTGTAAAAAAAGGTGGTGGCATGGCCATCCTCTACTTAAACATTCTTAACCTCTCACCATACCCTTCCCCAATTCCCGACTTCCTCCCAGCTGAAATCATCATCCTTAACTGCCATCTGAATCCCCACAAAAAACTTGCAATTGCCTCTATCTACCTTCCTCCTGGTAACAATCTGCCCATTCTTGAAAACATCCTATCCTGGTTCTCCCACAACATACCATATGAGACACTTATCCTTGGTGATGTCAACATTGATTGGTCCAAACTCACAACTGGCTCCCCCCAACTCAGTATCCACCTACACGGCTTCCACCAACTTATAACATCTCCCACTTGTTTCATTAAAAATTCCACTTCCAGCTCCATCATAGACTGGATCCTTACCAATTCCCCCCACCAATACCACAATCCCACCACCTTACCTGACTCCCCTCAGTGATCATGTCCCTACCACCATCTTAAGACATTACTCCCATATTCCTAAACCCCACCTTATCAAAGACTGTCGAAAACTATCGACTTTCAATTCATCCCAATTTAACTCCATTCTCCACAACATGGATTGGTCCATCCTAAAACACCTCCCCCTAAATGATGCTGTAAGTACTTAAATAGCATCTTCATGAATACTCTAAACTTCTTAGCTCCCTCTAGGAAGATCAGAGTAAAATAAAACCATGCTCCCTGGCTCTCCAAAGAGACTGGTCCCTTATGAAACAAAGAGATCATGCTTGGAAAACCTGGACTAAAACTAAACAATCACCTTTTCTTCAAAAATACAGGCAACTGAGGAACCTTGCAAAAAAACATTCAACTAATGATAAAAAGTTATACTATAGGTATGCTCAGCTTAACAACAAATCCAATCCTCGAAAATTTTGGTCAACTCTCAACAACATCCTCTATCCTGGAAAGCCCTCTAATCCCTCCCCATACCCTAACTCTTCCTCTCAGGAAACAGCTACCCTCCTGAATAAACACTTTATCTCTTCCATCCAAAATCTGGTAACCTCTAAGCCAAACTCTATTTTGACACCCACCTCTCCAAGTCCCACTAACACAACTTTGTTTTCTTTTGAGCCAGTTCCCATTACTTACATCAAATCTCTACTACTCAAGCTAAAACCTTGCTGTCCTTCCACTGACAATCTCCTACATTCCTCAAACTTGCTTCTGACGCAATTGCCTATCCTATATCTATACTAATTAATCGATCTCTTCTGGAATCAACTTTCCCCACCCTTTGGAAATCTTTCTTCACTACCCATCTTCATTAAGGTGGAAACTCCACTGACCCCACAAACTACCGACCCATTGCCATTCTGTCCCCCCTCTCCAAGATATTAGAAAAATGTATTCACTCACAGCTTCTGAATCATCTCCTCACACACCACTTACTTACCCCTACCCAACATGGATTTCGTCCTCACCACAGCACCACCACTGCCCTCTTCTCCTAACTTCCTAACTCCTGAATCTAGACTTATCCTGGGCCAGGCACTCCTCCTCCCCTCCCTCTTATACGCCACCCCAGTTCTTACCAATAGCAAGGCCTCCACTCTAAACAAACTCCAACAGACTTACCATAAAATAGACAGATTCATTACTAACTCCCCATACAACTCACACCACTGCATTTCTTTAAACTCTCTTCAATGGCTTGAACTTCCCCAATTGCTGCTATCTTATCAATTTCATATGCTACACTCTTTTCTTTATAAACCCTCCTTCTGTCCTTCTCTATCTTCCTTAGTCTCCATCTACATCCCATCCTGGACCCTCTGTACTTCTAACCAACAAATACTTGATATCTACCACCCAAAAATGTCCGTAGGCAAACTACTCTACAAACACTCCCTTGCCCATGCTTGGAACAAACTTCCCCTTGACTTACGTTCAATCTCCTATACCTCACACTTTAAAAATGAACTAAATGCTTATTTTCTCAATTCCAGAACCTGCCCTTGCCATGACCCTACCTAGTCTTCCTTCCCTTTATGTACCCCCAAAAGGACCATACTTAGTACCTCATTACACTTCTCTCTCCAGTGTGTCTACTATGCATTTGCATAATTTTATACAAACAAAAAATGTTTATTGTTGACCTATTGAACTATATCAATGTAAAATTGTTACTCAGCTTCTTTTTAATGCAACTTTAACTTTATGCATGTAACCCAACATATGTGAATCGTTTTGCTATAACTGCTATTATATCAATATTGTTTAAAATTGTACTTGTTTTAAAATGTACTACTGGAGCTTTTCTCCTCGGGTCTCCCCTGAAAATGGGCCACAAGCCCAGTTGGACAAACCTGGTTAACGAATGTCAATAACTAACTAACTAAATAAATAAATAAATAATAAATAATAACTGATAATCCTTACTGCATCACTGCAGACTACATCTTGTGCTGTTTTCTTATTACCAGGATTTTAATTAGTACTGATAAAAGGGTGAACATGATAAATATGGTTTTATTTTAGGCCTGCCTCAAAATAAGCAAAGTGCCCACAAAACTATCAGATTAGAATTAATGCTATGAAGTCTAGTAGTACAGTTAGACTTCAAGCAGTTTCTAAAGGCCTCAGGTCCCTGAATTGGGCAGTGGGTCTATGCAAGTGTTTGCATGCTAGTAGCTTGTGACACACTTCCTTGCTCACTGCTCTTGCTTTAATTACTTAGCCCTTCTAACACCTGACCCTATTAAACTGTACAGCACTACCAGAACCCTATTTCTAATCCTAAACCCACTACCCAGCTACTAACTGGAGTCCTTCTTCCTGAACCATAAAACTCTATTCTCCTCCCTTAATCCTTGATATCTTCCAAAATATAAAACTCCATTTCCACCTCGCCAAACAAACTCCCAGCTCTCTTCCTGATAATAAATTTATCTTCTACTCAGTAAATCTAAAATTTCCCATCCATTCCCTAACCATCAACTCCTTTTCCACTCCATAATCATAAAACTCCTCTTCTACCTCCAAATCCTAAAACCCCTTCTCCCTAATCCAAAAACTCCCCTCCTGCTTCCTAAACATAGCTAAATCTCCTTCCTGATCACTGCCTGAAACCCTAATCTAAACTCCTGTCTCTCTCATGCTCCCTCCCTATGGCTGCCATGCCTACCTTACTTGAAACCAAATAACTTGTTCAGTTAAAGTGTGATAACTACACACTCTCCTTGTAGATGTTGCATCTTACAAGAACTCATATTTAAGTTTGGGCATGTCTGACAGCCCATGTAAACTAAAAGACACACAAGTCCCTGAACTAATGCTCAAGTGCTTGTAGCAGACCTTTTGTCAGTTAATTCTAACAAGAACCAAGGCACAACAAGCACATGCAAGTTAATGGATGACCCATTTAAGCTCTTAGCTTAATAATTACTTAAGACAGAAATATAGTTAAAAAAGCATTATTCTAACACACATTTCAAATGTCCTTCAACATTTATCAGAACAAGTATCATTTAAATTCAAAACATTATTTCATCAGGAAGATTTCATCAGGATCTATATAGGGTTATGAATCATAGCAATTTCTAACATCCTATTTATTACATCATGTCATTTATAATTTATAGTCTAGTATAGTTATAACAACAAGCCAATGAGACATTATTTTTCTTCCTTCTGATTTAACATTTAAGTTTTCTGATATTTATACACTCATTATCAGACAACTGGAGAAGACCAAGCATAAAATGAGAGCTGTAAATGTAGATTGCTAAAATTTAGATTAAGCAATAAAATGGATTTAAATGTATGAGTTAATATTATGGGATTATATACAAGTTACGCATGTCATTTGTTATTATGATGCACTATGCATTTACCATATAAATTTGTAGGACATGTCATATTTTTCTCTTTTTCTTTGACTTTAATGGTAACATAAAGTTAATGTTTCAGAAGCTTAAATTAATTTTGCACCTCTTATTACAAAATGAGGAAGGTTCAAGGGATACATATTTTTTAACACCCCATATTAAAGAAGTGGAGTAAATAAAAGTTGCATTTTCCCATTAAATGTTTGATAGAAAAACAGAAGAGGAATGCTCAAAAGCTGGAATAAGTCCCTGATGTTCCTTTTCTTGAAATGCAGAATGCAGTGTAAGAAGCAATTGTGTCAAGCCTAGGAATTTTTGTTTTTGCAAAATGTGTGTTTATTAACACTTTTCAAAATACATCTATAACAAGAAATTCATCTGAAAATATGAATACATCAATGTAAACAAACAGAAAATCAGTAATCATGTTATCAAAGCAGCACTTATAATAAAAATCCATTGTGTTGTTGTCAGTTATACTACTGGCTGGTTCTAAGACAAACACATGATGTGCTTTTTTTCTACTGGTATAGCCCCTATTATTTAAAGTATTTTAATGACTTCATGAGAGAGAAATGTGGTCTCAATCTTTCTGATCCTTAAAACTACAGGAAGAGTTGAACTTCCTTGTTTTTAAGTCCTTGGTTTTATTTTGTATAAACATTGCACGAAACATTGAATTTTTTCATGAATGCTTTGTTTTTACCAAGTCCTCAATTTTAGTCATTTCAAAGAATACAGGAAATTATTCTTTTTTTTTTTTCTATTTTTAAAACTTTGTTTTAAAGTCCTTAGTTTTATACAAAAGAACACAGGAAAACATGTATTTTTTTTCAGAATGATTTGTATGTAATGTCTCCACTTTTACTTTATACGGATATAGACTCTTGAGACAGATAAAGACTGAATGTCCAACCTAGCCTGACCAGTTTCCTGGTTACCTGTGAAGATACACTCTATCATGATTAACCCCACTTACCCATGCTTTCATACAAACAATATATGCTCCATGGCTCCATGCATTTCAAATTCCATCACATTTTGTACAAAACTGGATATTCAGGAATATTGTTTCAGTCAGGCAATACCTTATCTGTGAAACAATACTTCCTTATGTCTCATACGAGTCATCTACCTTGTAAGTTTACATTGTGTTTCCTACTTCCCAAAATGTTTATAGATTATGGCTCCAACTTTACATACATATATTCCCTTATGAAACTTAAATGTTCATGTTACTTTACCTTCTTTCTTCCAGACTGTGCTTGTTAAGCTCTCCTGTTCTCTTTTTTGTGCTCTGTTTTTATAGGGTCATAGGTTGATGGGTTCCTAACTAAGCTTATAAATGAGGAAGCTACTGAAAAGCTCAGCCACAATACCCAGTATTGGTGGGATACTAACAATGTCTTCCATTGAAGTAATTTTCTCTATGGCTATATTTCTCCATATATTTATGGTATGTAGTGCATACTTGCACAGCATTGTTTACAGTCTTTTTATGAATATTTTGATACCTTTAAGGGATGACAATGATGAGGTATCCAGAACTACTGCCTGTACATACATGTTGAAATGTATTGTTCTCTACAAAGAATACCACTTGGTATGCATTTATTTTGTATCACAGTGTCTCAAACCATTGAGACATTATTTGGCTACTACAAGGTCCTTTTTCACCTGCTTTTTTATACCACCTCAAGTGCTTTGCATTTTTGCGTTGCTTTTGTGATCGTTGGTCATATACCCTTTCAAAGTACTTAGAAAGCATAATTTCTTTTTTTCACCATTTTTGTGCAACCTTGTTTCATTTGTTTGTGTTAGCAAAAAGGTAAACTCTTCCTACCTAACCTTCCGCAGTGTTATTTATAAACAAACTGGCAAGGACTTTCCCAGTCCCAAATGCTAAGATATCCCATGCATCATCACCCCTTCCTCTGATTGGAGGTCATTTACTGTGCACTCTGTCCTGTTGTTTAGATGTCATGTTATCCATAGTTCTATTGTAAGGTACAGCTTCATAGCATTCTAATGTGTTCATTAACTTACTATGAGTTACTGTTTCATATACCCTCCTAAAGTCAAAGAAGAAATTGTCCATAGAATCTTTTCAATAAAATATGGCAGTTACACAGTCAATGAAATCTTATATGTTTAGCTTGACACTGTTGCTTTAGATTCATGTTTGTCCAGCTGTCTATCAGTTTCCAGATATCCCTGAATTATGTTTCTTTTCATAAGTAATTTCATAATTTGACACATAACTGAGATCATACTGGGCCAGATTCACGAAAGCTTGCACGGAGTCTTAGAGTAGAGTAAGACTCTGTGCAGCCATCATGTCTGACGAGCGATCCAGGAACAGCCTACAGGGCTGTGTAAGAGAGCTCCTAAAACAGCTCTTACATGGACAGGGCTGGGATATGCAAATTACCTCAATTGCAGGTGAAAGGCATGCAAATGAGGTAGATTTGCGATTCAGGAAACCCAAACCTGTCCGAGTAAGAGCAGTGTTATTTGCAGAAATGTACTGAGTTGACAACTGAGTACCGTTCTGCAAATAGCAAAACGGAGCCGTGACAGCTCTAAATAAAGGTTACATCCAGTGCAGGAAGCATGCCAATGGCCAAATATACAGCCATGTGAAATGTTTCCTGATGCAATATGAAAATAAAAATATATATTTTTTTTTTTGCCGATTTCCAATGTTTAAGCGTAGCGCAGCACTACGCAAACGGGCTGCGCTCTAAAACCCAGAATACTAAAAATTAAAACCCACAAATGTGGATTTTATTGAAATTGTTAATGTACAATGCAAGGGAATGGCAGGCTGAAGACAACATGGCCACTGAGTAGAGGTTGCTAAGGGGAGAAGCTCAGTCTAAGACATGTAACCAAGCATTAGTAGGCAATCCTATGTAAATGAGGGTTAGGATAGTGAATCGCAAGTTTACATAGCAAATGAGCACAGTCAGTGGGGTGTAGGAGTAGGATAAGGGGAGTAACAGAGTAGAAGATAGGTGACATCACAAGGGGGGTATGTATGAAACAAGTGAAGCTCATTGGAGCAGAGTGGCATGTGTCAGCTGTCATTTACACATCATGGAAAGAGGTGTCTCAACAGGTAGGCTAGGGAAAGGCAAGAAATGGAAGGTGTATGCTGTGGATAACACCAAAGTTTCTTGATGAGCGGGTATGCGTGCATGTAAGCGCCTGTAAACCCGAGTAAGAGAGAGTGCATGAGTGTAAGTGTGAGTGCGCGCGTTTAAGCCAGAGTAAGCATGTATAAGGCTGTTTAAAGAGTTCTAAGTGCATTTGCGCTGGTGTGCATGCGTTTTAACCTGAATAAGCAAGTTTTAGTCCATGTAAGCATGTGTGCGCGCGTGTTAGCTGCTGTGCGCGTGTTTGCGCTTGTGTGCATGGCACTCCCCCCCCGAGGAAACAGAAAGGAAAAAGGAAGCACAACAAATAGTAGGAAGCTACCAGGGAGTACTAGCAGAGCTAGCAGGTGAAAACAATCAGAATCAGGCAATTACACAGGCAGTACACTAGCCCAGCCCAGCCTAGCACTTATAACTCTGCAAACAACAGTCCATTATGTTTCTCACAACAGACACTGCAGTTAGCTAATAGAAGTGAAAACTGAAAAAGCTTTACTGAGACAAAGAAATGTTAGTGGCTGCCATTGCTCTTATAAGGCGACATATGCAACATGCTGAGGGTGTTGACAATGTAAATGCTGCTGGACAACCCACAGTGAGGAGACAGAGAAGAGTATACAGGCCCAGGGTAACCTACCAGGGGCTACATGAGCTGGAGATAGTGGAGCACTATAAAGTGGACAGAGACGTCCTGCAGCAAATTGTTGAGCTCTGCAGGCCACGCCTCACACACAGAACCAACAGAGAGGAACCCATCCCAGTGGAAACCAAGGTATATGTTGGCCTAAGAATATTATCAACAGTTACCTTCCAGAGACCAACTGGTGATATGATAGGGATAGCACAGGCATCAGCATCCAGGGTACTGCACCAGTTCCTGGATGCCATGTCAGTGATCATGTATACTTCCCCAATTCCCGTGAGGTATTGGCCAGCAATATGCATCTCTTCCAGCAAATAGCGGAATACCCTGAGGTAGTGGGTGCAATAGACTGCATGCACATACGCAACAAAGCACCAGCGGGGTAGGGTCTACTTCAACCGCAAGGGCTTCCCCTCCATCAACTGCCAGGTCATGTGCGATGCCCAGGGCATAATAATGAATGTGTGTGCAGGTTGCCCTGGAAGCTACCATGATTCCCATATCTGGCATCTGACACAGCTGTACCAGACATTTGCCAATGGGGACATCCCACATGGTCACCTAGTGGGGGATGCTGGCTATGCACTGGAGCCGTGACTGATGACACCCATCAGAAACACACACACACCTGAACAGGAATGCCATAATGAGGCACATGCACAAACACATAATGTAATAGAGCATGTGTTTGGGCTGCTCAAGTCACGGCTCCGATGTCTGGACACATCTGGTGGAGCCTTGCAGTACTCACCAACTACATGTACCCAAATTGTCATGGTATGTGCTGTGCTACATAATATGATCCTGCAAAAACAGCTGCAGCAGGACCAGCAGAGGCCTGGGCCAAACAGCCCCCCAACATTGCCAAGGCCATCACAGGCAGAGCATAACTCGGAGGAGGAACAACCTGAGCCTGCCCCAGTAGGCAGAAGGAGGCATGCCCAGTATGCTTTGGCCTTGGCAAAGAGGCAACGCATAGCACATACACTGGCACAGTAGGAGCTCTGGAAATTATACCTCTCTCCGACTCTCACATATAGTAAAAGGGATGTCTAAGTTGACACTAACTGCTTTCAAACATGTACAGGGAGTGTAGTATGTGCATCCAACATAGGCAGCCCTGCAGCACCACCTGAGGCATGATTGCCATGTGTTAAGCAATATAAAGCAGTGCTAAACAGCATTTACCACCATGTAGTATATGCAAACAAAATCGCACACACCAACTAGCACAACTGTGGTCAATGTTCAGTAATATTGGGCAACGTCCAGCAATGTTGGTGAATATTGAGCAATGTCGGACAAGCCTGGTCTAAGTAGGGCATAGCTGAACAGAAGCCAACATGCTCATATTTGCTTAACTGGCCCTTAAGCAGTCTGGTCTGCTCAGTATGAAAATATAAAGCAGTGATGGGCCTCGAACCCAAGATACTGTGCACTATAGCCAAAGTACTGAACCACTAAACCATGACAGTATTGCAGTGGTCAGCCTGTATGAAGGAATGTTGATAAGTCTATGCAAAGTATTTCATGAAAACCCTGCAGGCACAGCATAATCCTTGTCGAGTTATGACACAAAGGTGAGTCCTGCAGTGAGAACAGAACCTGACTTCCAACACACACAGTATAAATGTTAACATCAGTCATGTTCGCACACATCAACAAATGTAGTGGACCTCAGATAGCAACATACTGAAAGGTCACACTGGGCATGCTCACACACTTGAATAAATGAGACAAATGTCAGGCAAAAAAACACGGAATGGCTGAACTGGGCATGCTCACACACTTAGGCCATGTCTGAGTACAGCAGTGGGCCACACATATCTGGCAGTTTCAAGTGTTAACCCAGGAACCTGTCACTATACAGCAATCCGCCCTATGCACACAGTTATATGACAACAGACGCATCTATAATATAGTGGAACCCTGTCACAATCAAATATGTTCTGCAGATACCAAAGTTATTCATAGAAACTGGTAAAGCAAAGATGATAAAGACCTGCAAACAGTATCAGCAATAAACATTGTGCATCTTGAACATTAGCATAGGTTCAGAGGTCGATACTAGGCTATCTGCCCTAGGGCATGTACAAAACTAGCCAGAGTGTGTTTGGCATTCGCAAACCTGTCAGATTACTGCACTGTGTGTGTGAATAGTAGGTCACACAAGATAGCTCATGTATGTTTAGGCTAATGTGCCTCTGTCTAGCAGGGACACAGAAGCTATCCCAGGGGTAAACATACGATCACCCATACAGTCATCAAGATGTCTCCTGTAGATGGTCAGTGGGTGGCTCTGCCTATGTGAAACTGGGATTACATTCTGGAGTGAGTGGAGCCTCTGGGATATGAATCTGTCCCTCCACAATGTCCTATTAACATCTGTGCTGAGGTATACATCCCTGGAGTGTGTAGCTCCAAGGGAGTCGGATATCCTGAGGTGGAGCATGTCCAGTAATTCTGGGTTGGGTATATCTGTAAACAAAAGGCAAACATCATATCTGAGTAGGTGGTAAGCAACTGAGTAGAGCTGGAGTTACTGCATCGAACTGTGCAGGGCATCAGTGTGAGTCCCTAGATCTGCTTGGTGAGGAACTTCCATGGCCAGTACAGTTGCTGCAGGTGTCAGGTAAGGTACACCCCAAATGTGGCATTGTAACCAAGCATGGCTGTGATGAGTACAGGGGCAAAATGACCTCACTCGATCTAGATGTTAAACCATATGGGATAAGGTGGCCCACATTGAAGGTGTGTCCAACCACTTTGGCTATGTGAATGTCAAAGGCAACAGTACGAACAAGTCATGTCTACAAACCCCTAACAACTCCTACTGTATGTAATGGAGTACTACCTATGTGGTAATGTGTGGGCATGTTGTTATTCCCAAAGGGGATGACTGTGCAACTAATGGCATTTAGCTGTAGGCCATGGCTCAGGCATCAGTCATCCATCTCTGTGAGACCCTGTTTGAGTATGTATGTGGCAGCTGGAGAGTTGATCCTGGCAACCAGTTTGCAGTCAAGTGCAAACATGTTCAGCCATATTCCTTATGTGGTAGCCTGTACATCAGACAAATATATACTGAACAAGAGAGGTCCCAGGACTGAGCTGTGTGGGATGTCACGTGTAACTGGTGTATAGTCAGACATGGCACCTGATCTAGGTATCAATCCATAATGTGAGATATGTGCCCATATCGATGCTGGTGAGCCTATGCATAATGGCCCAGTGGGTTATTGTGTTGAAAGGTTTTGCAAGGTTCAGGTAGGCTCTGTGGACAGCCGTCCCTATGTCGATGGACCTGTTAGCCGTTTAAAGAATAAAAACAGGTTCAAGAGGCAAGATCTGCCCACAACAATGCTGAAATGTGTAGGACACAGTGTCTGTAGGTTCCTGATGTCTATGTGTATGAGTCCCATGACAATACGCTCCATAGCTTTGCAGAACAGGCTAGTTAGGCTTATAGGGCAATATTGTCTGTGGTCCATTGTGGCACCAACTCTGTGGAGCGGGACCACTGTCACTGTACGCCATTCCTTGGGTACATATCCTGTCGTAACTCCGATATTGAACAGTGATGTAATGTGAGGGTTACGTCTGTCATGATGCTCATGTAAGATGCAGGCTGGGACACCATCTGGTCACATTGATACTGTGATGTATGCTTTGGGGAGGGTAGACTCACCTGTTACTGTGTGATGTCAGGGAGGTTATACTCTGTTGGGATGGATAGTTGCTCCTTAGGGGGAATGGGTGGGCGACATCTGCACTGAACCTGTTTGCCAGGATGTTGGCAATGCCAGTGGGTTCAGGGTAGGTTTAGTCAGTATGCAGTAACTCACAGCATATCAGTGAGTGTCCACCCAGGTTCCTGACATAACTGAAGAAGGCCGTGTGATAGTCCTATGTGTCTGTTGCAATTGTCTGGTAGAAGCGGCCCTTAGGAAAGTTCATGAGTGATTGTAGCTGTCTACTAGTACAGCTCACAGATGCCTTCCCAGTCTGGGATTGTGCTCTATCATGTAGTAGCTTCCTCCTGACATTGCACAGCTTATTAATGGCTGGGGTCTACCAGACAGGTCCCCTGCCATTGGAGTAGTGAGTCCTGTTGTTATTTGGGATAGCACAATCCATGCAGTCTACTAGGTGTCCATAGAATGTGTATGTAAAGGATGCAGCAGTGTGAGCCATATTTGCCACTGTCTCAGGGTCTCTGAAGGATACCACCTTGCTTCGGTGAAGTGAGACGTTGACTCATGAGAAGTTCACCAAGATTACCCAGGATGGGTGTGTGGAGGGTATATGTATGTCCAGTGAGATACATGTATGTTCTGACCTTACCAATGAGGGATATATCGCTGGTGTGGCACATAGTGTCCCTATGTTGGTGATGATCAGGTCCAATATGTATTCCCCCTTGTGGCCATGCTGACTTGTTGTGCCATAGCATATGAGTCTACAAATTGTAGCGACTGTTGGGTAAGGGTGTCATTGCTTGAGTAGTATCCCCAGTCAATATTTGTGCATATGAAGTCACACAATATAATGGTGTTTGTGGAGACCTTCATATTCTCCTTAGTTCCCACGAAAGCCGAGTGTGGTTCCTGAGTTTGGGAATGTGTTCTGTAGCAGGCAACAAACTGAAAGGCAGTATTGCACAATGGTAGTTGTATATGTATGGTCTGTGATGCTTTGTGCAGTGCTACTAACCCGGAGGTGTGTGTATCTGTGATGTATATGGGTACTCCTCCTAGTTGTGTTATCTGTTCTAAGTCTTGTTGCCAGACAGCATGGTATGAAACATAACCTGGTAGTGTTGGTGTGCATAAGGGAGCCTGAACCAAGTGTCTGTTAGTGCACAGATATCGCTATCCTCTGCACTGAGGAGAGTCCTGAGTGGCCGCAATATGAGGTTAACACATCTGTTGTTGAGCAGCATTACCTTTAGTTTCATTTAGCCTGTAATGTCTATGGAGGTGGGTTTGTCTTCTGAGCCCTGCTTAAAAAAGGCACTATGGTGGCAGCAAGAGCCTTAGCCAGCATTCCAAAGTCCAAGGGTGACAGGTGCAAGCTGTCCATAGTGAAGCTACGTGGCATGTTGAGCATGTCACTATAGGCTGACAGACACTGTATCCCCTATGAATTAAACAAATTTGTTAGGCAACTGTTAAATGTGATATGTGTGTCTGTATACTGTGACATCATAATTGGTGGGTGTAAGATGCTAGACAAGGTCAGGGTCATACTGGCCTGGGCTACATGATCAGAGTGTTCTTCCATGTATTATGTCATGTGGTCCAGGGAGTAACGTCTGAGGTTATACACACCAGCATGGACAATGATGGTGCCAGTCCTGTACTTGCTTTGGAGTGACCTGACTGCCTGTGTTATGCGGCAGATCCTGGCACCCAACAGACAGCCCAAAGTGACTATTCCCTTGTTAGGACTGGTGAGTGGTACGTCAGTGTGTCTGACAATAAGTGTCGCCTATTACAAGTGTATTAGGTGTGTTGTTTAGCCCGAAGGGCAGTGACTGTGTGGCACACTGACATTGTGAACTATGTGATATGTGGGTATTGTAGTGGGGTAGCAGGTGTGTGTGTCGGCTTTGGAGGTCTCTGCTGCTTAGGCAGAGTACATTTACAGCATCCGAGTATGTCTATGTGTGATAATGTGGTTTGAGTGCTATTGCTAGAAGATATGTGAGACTGATATGTGGTGTTTGTGGTTACCTTCACCACTTGATAGACTGTGCCAGTCATGGGTTGAGAGAGTTCAGCACCCTGCATGTCTATATAGGTGCATCCCACACATATATCTGAGTTTGTTGGGAGGAGGAGAGGGTTGTCTGTGTACATGAGGCAGATGTGACATCGTGTCAATATCACAATATCCACCAGCTGGACTGGAGAGTACACACGAAACCAACCCCTGGACATGCCAGGATATTATCATGACATACTTTGTAGCCTGATCACAAAGGATCAGTAGGGTGTTAAGTGCGTAAAAGAGTATAACAGGGATTAGTGCTCATGTTCGTTGGTGTTTTGTAAAGAGTAGCTAAGAAAGAGTCCAGACTGAATCATGACACCTCCTTCAGCTATGTCATAAATAGCTATGTACACCCATATATGTCCTGAGTCAGGGCCAACTGTACCTGAGTGACAATGCAGGCCCATATGTACATACCCACCTCCCACTGACAATAGTTCATATCATCATACCAGGAGATATCACATGTAGAATGGATGAGCCGCTACCCCCACTGCCAAAAGCATGGCAGCAAGTAGAATACATTGATTCCCAATATGTGTCATGCACAAACTACAGAACAAACAGATCCTGCACCAGAACAGTCAGCTGAGCCTCACCCCCTCCACAGGATGTGGAACCGTTGAATGTGTCACAGCTACATATGGCACTCCCCACAAGTGTTGGTGCACAACACACCATGGGAAGTGAAGACCAGTACGCCTATGAAGTCTGATCTGAAAGGTCATGGAGTCCATCATGGTTGCAGTCATAAACAGCTATTGGAAGCTGACATACACATAACCCTACCAACTGTGGTATGTTCATGTCCGGATCATGTTTCCCAAACATGCCAGACTGTTTGCAAGGCAGCCACCCAGGACATACATCAATGAACACATCTACACATGTGTCACATAGACTTTGAATAGCCCTTTATCAACATCCCAGACACATGTAGTATCCACAAAACCAACAAGCTGTGCATAAATATGTGTTGACATATGATGGAATGTCAATGTGTCCACAGACAGAGCAAACAAGGTAAGGATTCTGAGGTCTTGTTCAAGCTGTTCACACCTGCTGACCCACATGGACCATTCCTGGAATGGTATAAAACAAAGTGTACACACATCACCATGTCCAGTCTGATGATGTCATCATCCTATAAATACGGCAGGAGAAGGGAAACCAGCCAGTAAAGCAAATAGCATGCCATGTTAATGTGTTTCTCTCTAGTATCATAACATAGGTAGGAATTTGAATCCTGCCATCAGTGAGTGTGTGTGTGTGGGGGGGGGGGGTGTATGTGTGCAGTTTCCTTTGAGAGGTGTTCCCTTTTTGGAGACTGAGAAAACTCACTAAAAGAGGTACATTCCTCTTTGGAAAGTCTGATGATGTCACCATCCTACAAATACAGCAGGAGAAGGAAAACCAGCCAGTAAAGCAACTAGCTCTCCATGTTACTGCGTTTCTCTCTAGTATCATAACATAGTTAGGTAGGGGTTTGAATCCTGCAAACAGTGAGTGTGTGTGTGTGGGGGGGTGTATATGTGTGCAATTGTCTTTGAAAGGAGTGCCCTTTTTGGAGACTGGGAAAACACACTAAAAGAGGTACATTCCTCTTTGGAAAGACTGATGATGTCACCATCCTACAAATACAGCCGGAGAAAACAAGCCACTCAGTAAAGCAGATAGCGCACCATGTTAATGCATCACTATCTAGTATCATAACATAGCTAGGTAGGGGTTTGAATCCTGTAAATGCTGACTGTGTGTGTATCAATGTGGTGTGGGTTTTGCTTTTACTATGGTATGACATAGTATGATTACAACAGTAAGTGCATTGCACACATCAGGTATCTGCGTGGCAAATATATATGTGTACATGTCCCCTCAATCAGTACATAGGTGTGAAGCCTGCATACTACATGAATACATTTGTTTCCTTTGACAGGTTGTGCCGCTGCTTCTCAGATTGTTGGTCACATATGTATGTATGTGACAAGGCCGTCCACTGTTGTGTTCTGTGGCCAAGGTCATCTGTGGCACACACACCCATGAAAGTTACTTAAGAGTAGTGTGAGTGAGGGTATATGCCTGGGGTATATGTCAGACATGGTCATACATAACAAAGACTGCCAAGAATGGACAGTCTTTATAGGTGTATGACTGCCTTATGGATATGCATTCAGGCCTCTAATGTCTTATGTGATACACCTTGGGACTCCACAATACTTATGGATATGTGGGACACCAAGGAACACATGAGATAACATGAGGTTGTATGTACACATTGGTACCCAACATACACATTGAGGGCTACCACCTTGTGGTACTGATGGGATAGTAGGTATAGTACATGAGGATGACTATGCCATAGTCGGCTTACTGCTATACAGCATGTATTAGACAACAGGTATCTGTCTGTATAATACCCTTGTGTAGGATATGTGTCCCATCCAGGGAATGCATTGTAGGCCAATGCATGCATTTCCAGATTTGGATGGACATATCCCTAGTGTGTCTGCATGTACCTAAGGGGGCTATATGCCAAACAGGTGTGGTCACAGGAATGGGTGGCAGTCATTACCACTGGTTAGTGTTATAGTGTAGCACCGGAAGAATCCAATTGTTACTGATTTTCCTACTACGGTGTGTCATTTGTCAGGACATCATCCAATGGTTGCTTATAGTCATGCTGTTGAGGTTGTGTATACTACCAGACCACAAATCATTGACCAATATTAACGGTATCACCCACAGCATAGTGTCAACCCATGTCATACACACATCTACCCATGTTAGTACATAACTGTAGTAGAATGCATACTGGCCATTGAAAGATACTATGAGATGTTAACAATGTGTACAACAGGGTATGCCACACATCCCATGTGTCCACTATGCACGTACATGCAGACAGTGTGCACCCACCATGTTCACAGATGTACACTTGCTAATCTAATCTGTACTGCACACATCACACACATACCGTCCACTCACTAACACATGCTGGCAACACATTACACTTCAGCCAAGTGGCACATGGGTGGACAATACATACTCAAACCTAACAGTGGTGTAAACAATGCTACATTGACAATCAGAGCTTTGATGCATAATGTCTGCTCAGATATACCTACAAGGATGTCATTACACTTCCTTGTTGACAACTTGCTATTATTGCTACACTGCTATAGTGTCACCCTGTGCATCAGCACCATGTTAGCCTGTCCCTCCATCAATGATGCAGATGACAGGAGGCGACACAGGTATCATCATATGCACAGGGCATTTTGTTGTTTGCCAGAGCTTGACATTGACCCATCCAATCGACATGTCTGTGTGTGTGTGTGTGTGTGTGTGTGTGTGTGTGTGTGTGTGTGTGTGTGTGTGTGTGTGTGTGTGAGGGACAACAGTACAGCATGGGCCAATGTTGATGTAATGTGTGTGTGCATGTGTGAGCCCTAGTTGTTTGGTTAATGTGTGTGTGTCTGCATGCACACAGCTCCACCATGTGGCTGCCATATATGGTAGTTTGTGGGACAGCCATAGACTGTACCTGCTAGGCTGTACAGATCACTGTCTCCAGCCATGGACACAGTACCTGTGCCTGGCAGGGGTGCTACTGACAGTATCGGGTACCAACTCTGACTGGGTACTGTCATCAGAGGCAGAGGTATGATGACTGGACCCATGTCCCTGCTGGGACTGGCCAGAACCACGTGCACATGGTCTACTGGGATGGTCAATGGACAGGCCAGCCCCAGCATTGCTGGTGCTGGTACTGCCACTACAGGAGCGGCTATGAACTGTGGGCCATCCGAACCACTGCCAGCTGTTACTGTTGCTGGCATGCGTCCGCGTTGACGTCGCAACCATCCTGCACGGTCCTGGCTCATGGAAGACATGTTGTGGAGGGCATCTAATGTCTCCCCTCAACGCCTATCAATGACCTCGGTGTATGTCCGGATGGCACAGGCAAGGTCACGGATGCTGTCATTGATAGCGGTGTAATGTGTCCTCTGTGCCCTAAGTCCCTGCCTGGTGTACTGTTCCATACATGCCTGAGCCTGCATTACAGCCCGGAACATACTGGTGGTCATAAGACCTGTGAGGGCATGCCTGCCAGTGGCAATATGACCAGTGGTGCTCCACCGAGAACCCCTGGACCTCCGCCTATGTGGTACCATTCCAGGTCTACGGCTATGGCTGCTGTGAGGGGATGCAAATGCCATGGGTACCACACTCTCCTGGTCAATGCCAACTGTATGCTGTCCCTCACCTATGGCCATTGGTGGTGAGGGATGTATTGACAGTATGAGTGTGCACATAGATGGGGTTGAACGCTGTGTACTGTCGATTGGTGGACCAATGACAGACCCTGTCAAATCTTCCTGTGCCAAAATACATGTGTCATCATCACCACTATTCGTGGTAGTGGCTTCAGGTTGCCTGCTGCTTTTGCCAACCCCTAACTCAGCACCTGTGAGAGGAAGACAGGAAACACACTTTACAGTCTGCACATGCACACATGCACACATGCACACATGCACACATGAACACATGCACACATGCACACATGCGCACATGCACACATGCACACATGAACACATGGACACATGCACACATGAACACTAATACACTCCTCACTACAGCACATCTACACACATACCAGCAATCCAACACATACTCTATAGTGGGTGAAGGTGGGTGTCAGCATCACAAGGTAGACAGTCACCACACATGTCAGCATGCAGAATATGTGTTGCACAAGACCATGCAGTGCAAGTGTATACGCCCCTATTAAATGGCAGCATACATGGCTTTGATGCAACTGTGTAGTTGTTCAGTGATTGGCTACACCCTGGAACACAGTGCGTACATGGACACAACATTGCTGTGCAGGTATTATCAGCTCTGCAATGCCCTGTGTACCATCACTCACAAGTATACATGCCATGGCTGCATGTGTTGTCTGTGTGACACATAGATATCCATGTCTGAGTACAGTGTCTGTGCCCATAGCAGATAATAGTGGGCATGGGTGTATCACATGCATGCTATGTACACACATGGGATGTGCGGTGCATGTTGATGTGAAGGAATCCCAATGTTTGACATGGCCAGTGTACAGTGGTTATGGTGAGTGTGGGACATATTGCAGATATGTGGGTGCCAGACATGGCATGGCATGCTACACAACTGCAACATTAAACAACACACATACTCAATGTGTGTCAAGTGACCTATACACCCACTAGCATTCCAGGACCTATATGTGACACTTTGTTTGGATGGTGACTGCTGTGCATATTGTGTATACTGGCATATGTAAGCACACAGACAACATGCTATGCATATTGTGTATAGGTGCATATGTTTGCACACACACAACACTGAGGTGCAAAGCAAAAACTGCTATGAGTAGTACTGTGGTCACTGTAACTGGATGGGATGTAGTACCCTGTGCCATCATCAACATGCATCTTGTGGACACTCACAGCTACTAATGTGTGCAAGACCACCGCCTAGCATGCTGTACCTGAACTGCAGTGCCGTGGTTACGTTCACAATTACACAGCCACCTTGTACATGGGTGTCTGAGGTGCCCAATAGGGAGCATTGCCTAACATGACTGTGTTATGTGTTGCAGAGTGTTGCACAGCCGCATGATAGGTCTCTACCCCTGAGGTACATCATGTGTGTGTGCATGACATGTGGGATACTGAAGTGTGACCTTACAGCAGGTGTGTGGTAATGCCAAATGTAGCATGTTTTCGTGTACTGCGTATGATAAACGTGTTCTATTGTGTACAGCTGTAGCAACTATGCATATCCAATGTGCAGTACAGTGTTGCCACAATTGTGTCTGCTGCACTGTGCATTGCATGTGATTAAGGCAGCTACTGACTTTACTGAGATGATTGATGTCTCACAGCAAACATGCACAGCATGCATTATGCGTAGGTGTGTTACGTGTACATGGCCCACACCTCACCTATCACATGCACATTTCATTACCAATATTAAAGTGTTAACACACTCACCAGCATGTATTGTCTGCCCTGCTGTCACACAAGAGGGACCTAGAAGAATATGACACAGTTTGTCAGTGGCCACAACTGTGGCATTGCTACTGTGAGTGTGCTAAATGACAGTGGAACAACAGTCAACAGTCACAAGTGTACGGATACTATTCCAAATATCAGTATTGCACACGTTAGGCAACACAACTGCTAAACACACAGTACACATCTCACATATGCATATTCTAACAATACAGGTAACGGTAGTCTACAGCTGGGGTGTATTACCTGCACGCTCCATGTCATTCTGCTGGGTGGCTCCGGCCTCCATGATGACACATGTGTGATGCTGTTGCTGCTGTAGGCCAGGAGCCACCACGCTTAGGAGCAGCTCCTCCACTCTGGTGAGGGTGGGATGTATGGCCACCCCACCACCTGTGGCAAGCTGTTGCCTATGGATATCACACACATGCCGCTGGACATGTCTAATTAAATCACTGCAGTGATGGCATACCTGCTCATATGTCCAGTTATGCATGCCTATGTCATTTACCCGGCAAACAAGGTCTTGCCACAGTGCAGTACAGTCATGCTGGTGCTGGCTGGCCATGGGAAAAAAGCAGGTTAGGTTATAGTGCTGCACCAGGCTGTTCAGAATTTCCTGCTCCTCCGCAGCTGAATACGATGGATTACGTTGATAAACCATAACCCTGGAAGACAATTAAACGATATGTGTGAGCATGTCATGTGGCACACTTAACATTATGAAGTACAGATATCACTTAACTGCCATATATAGCATCTATCTGTCTATCAGAGGATACACACGTTCAATACCACATATCAGTGCTCAGCCCACAACTGGCTGACAGTGCCTGCAGCACTCCATATAACAAACCCATATTGGAGCACTGTTTGGGATACAATGCACAACCTCACCCCAGGGGTATATATCAAGCTAATGCATGAAGAAATATGTCATCCAATGCAATGAATGTCATGTACATTTACAGTATTACCGGTAAACCACCCTAGTCTTTGATGCCATACCCCTACCTAACATATGTGCACGGTTGTTAATATAGCTGGCATACTGCTGTAACAGAGTATACATGTTGCTAGGTACACATACATACCCTGTAACACACATGTGATTACAGACATGGTACAGACATCATTAAACACACATCAGACATACATACAACACACAGATGTATGCCGACACAGATGAGCATTACCTGTGTACCTTATAGTATTGTGTGCCCCTACTTACAGATACCTATGCCTGCGGTATGTAATCTGGCAGACTACAGGAAACACAAAAGACAGTGTTACCAGGGACTGTGAACATACACCATACTGTGCTGTTTAGGCCTACAGCTTCAGGTAGTACAACAATTCATATGTGGGCTGGGGTCACCAGCAGTACCATTTACTGAGCATACATGTATTGTTTCAGCCTACATTGGGACACCACAGTCGTACACAAGGAACTATGTCAAAGCATATGCCATCCTACTATGTCTGCATCCCAATAACTGACACATCTTTCTCCAGCCTCACACCTAGGACACAAACTACCATGACAGACACAACCTCACACTACGCTATAACACCTTTACAAACCTTGCACATGGTCACTGTCACACTCATTCCACCTCTCATAGCAGGTATTGCACTGAGTACATGTGTGTGTGTATTGTGTCATAGGTAAGTAATATGCTATTTGCCCTAGGGCCTAAAGCAGCCTAGCCATATGCTACCCTGGTCTTTGACACACATGTAATGTGATTTCACTTGCTCCTGTCAACCGGATACACAGAGGTGACGCCCAGGGCATATTACCTATCTCCAAAACAATCATCAGGGGTATGTATGACATCTGCTAATGAGGAGCCTTGTTTGTTCATGCTGGGTGGTTTAGTCCAGAGTATGGCATATTTGTGGATAGGAACCTGTACCTCCAGCATGTGCTGTTTAGTGAGGTGACAAGGATTAGGGCTCTAGATCATGTAGCCCGGAGGGATTGTGAGGTGTTGTCATGGTGGTTGGCTGACTGCTATGGGTGTGACATACCTCTGTATGTCTGGCAGTGGTAACCTCTGGGTGGGCGGTATGCAACACACTCTAGCTGTGGTTTGTGAGTCAGTCTGCATAGGGCATGTGTTTGAGTGCAGTATTACTCTTTGTTAGGTATGTCTGTGGCCTTTCCACTTGCTGTAGTTGTCATGTGAGGTACATACCACATGGGGCATTGTGATGAGTAGAGGGGAACACCGACCTATATTTCCCTAGATGACACACCTTTTGTGATGACACGTACCACGTAGACAGATTACATGACTACTGTGGCACTGTGATTATCAAAGGGGAGCCTACTGTCCACCTGTGTCCCATGTACCCTTCTGACACCATCAGTGTTAGGCAGGCTACCACCTATGTGGCAGTTACTGTGTAAGGTGTTTTGGAATGGGGTGTGGCACTGCAGTATCAACACTGGTGTTCAGTCCATGCCTTGGACAACAGGCACCTGTTGCAGTACATATGACCCTGTCTCCTCTCTCTCTCTCTCTCTCTATATATATATATATATATATATATATATATATATATATATATATATATATATATACATACATACATATATACATATCTATCCATATCTATCCATATCTATACATATCTATCCATATCTATCCATATCTATACATATCTATACATATCCATACATATCTATATATATCTATATATATATCTATATATATCTACATATATCCATATATATCCATATATATCTATATATATCTATATATATCCATATATATCCATATATATCTATATTTATCCATATATATATATATATATATATATATATATATATATATATATATATATATATATATATATATATATATATATATATATATATATATATATATATATATACATGTATATATACACATACATGTAAACATCCATTGCTGTACATATAGCTGCACATATAGGCACACATACTGCCCACCTTTAATGGTGAGGATGTCAAATATGCAACAGTTGTGAGACATACAGTTATGTAATACTATTGCACAATGTTGTGCAGAATGCATTCTGCTGTCCTCAGGCTGTATAGCTTTTGCAGGCCTCACTGCCTGTAGCTCAGTCCCACAGCATTTAACACCACATGACATATAGCGGCACTGCTTGCTTTCTGCAATGCCACACACTACACCCTACATACATATGTGCACATAGCAGCTTTCAACAACATACATATGTCCAGCCTTCACTAACAGTTGCAATATGTCCCTTGCCCTATGCAAATGTGCATGTACATATAGATATGGACTGCTGCCACATATGGATGATTCACAGTATGTTGAGTACCCTTCAGACACATCTTTTGGATTTCAGAAAATACATATCTGTTACATACCTAACCTTTGTATTCCTCACCTCCATCTGTTGTAAGTGGTTTTTTTTGGTTTTGTTTCCCCTGTCTGTTGCTGTTTGTTTTCAGCATCTGTCTCCTACTGCCTGTTTTTGTCTGTCTGTCTCAGTCTGTCTCTCTCGCTCGTCCTCTCTCTCTCTTCCAGTTGTTGCAATGATATTATTGCATGTGCGGACAGCAGATACTGGCTGCTTTTCTAGGTATCTAGGTTTTATTGGACTACAACACTTTCTTTCATGCTTCCATGTGCATGTGATGGCCTCTGCACCAATTGGTGCCCACCATTTAGTAATTGCATGCAGCCTGCTGTGTGGTAATTGCAGTTTTCACTGTGATTTCAGTATGCTGCTATAAAATGATTGGTTAGATAGGTGTAGCCCTTTCAGTTTTGCAAGGTGGGGACCATGCTTGTTTGCTGTGGACACTGTTGTCTCAGTCAGAAGGTTGGTATATGTCTCATATCTGAAGCTGGGTTGTAGCCATTGAAATGCATTTTGTACTGATGTGGACTGTTGCTTCTTCCAGTACACTCTTCTCAGTATGTAGGTTTACTCACACCTCCTAATGCTAATACTGGATACATGGGAGTATGTACTTTCTTTTCAAATTAGAGAATTAACTGCCATACAACAGTAGTTATTGCAATGTATTCCTATGGCTTTCCTATTTTCCCTTTACATTCACTCATTGTAATGCATGTTATATTTCTTTCAACACCAAGTTATTGTATATCTGCTGTGGCTTAGTGGTAAGTCATGCAGACTGGCGAGTCCAAGGTGTGGGGTGTGAGACTGACAAGGGTATTTTATTTTGCTGCTGAGCAGTACAAGGGCCCTGTCATACAGAGTGACTAAGGCACTTTTAAGCAGTTGTAAGTGGGTTTGCGCGGGTTTGTGCGACACTTAGCGATGCTAAGCTAAGCTTAGCTGAGCTTATTTTATTTTAGCAATACTAAGCCAAGCTTGGCTTAGCTTATCAAATCTTAGCAATGCTAAGCTAAGCGCACACATGTGCACACTGGTGCAAACCCACTTACTACTATTTACAAGTGCTCTCACTCCCGCTAACTCCTGTGCTCATTTCTTTGACAGAAAAGTAAATGGGGAGATAGGAATGTGGTGATAAAGAGTGCACAAAGAGGGGAAGACAGTAGGGAAACCAGCTTGGAATGTACAGGATGGGTGTGGAGAAGGTCCATAGCTGCCCATTTCTTTATCACCAACAGCTGTGCATATGCAATACATTAGGAGGGATATTTGAAACCTTCCACCCCTGAGAGAGGGGTGAGGACAACTAAGTATGTTGTACTACCAATTATGAATATCAGGCACATGCACTGTTTGTGAACTGCTACACTGTCATTAGTACATTACTCACTTCTGAACAGTTTGTGGTTTGTTTGTGTTGACATTAGCACAGTCTGCTCAGGACAACTGGACATATTTCACTACTGTGTATGCCTACCTACACCCTTGGTTGTGCCTGACTACACGGGTATATAGTACCTTTGGGTAGAGGTGCAGAACTGCAGAGTGCATTATTTATTATCGTGTGATGTTTATCTTACTGAACATGCAGAGTTGCTGTGTACCTGTAAGTCTATAAAGGCTAGTAGTCTGTCAGAGTAGCTCCCACCTGTGGACATATCCAGATGGTAGACAGAGGTCAGCCTAGTATTCTTTGACTGTGCACCACAGCAGTCTTTTCAGCACCTAAACAATGGCATTGTCACAGGTGGTTGCTAGCAGTACATGGCTACATCCTTTGATATTTCTGTGTTGTACTTCTACATAAGGGCATGCTTGTGGGATTCATGCTACAGCTATTTGCAGAGTATGTAACAGCAGACAAGCTGATAAGCCTGTGTGTTTCTGACTCTTCCAGGCCTCAGATACTCTCAGGCATATATTTGAACAGCCTCAGGGAAAGGTACATATAACTGGGATACACCTGTGATATATTTCAGACATTTTGCAGTTCAGACTTTGGGGGATTCAGAGCATATGTATTACTACACCTTTTCTGACTTGCAAGCAGTGTCTACTCTCACTTATTGACATTTGTCATTAAGTGAGATTCCCCACCTTTCTGCCTACTGTTAGTACATTTCACAGGGAGTCAGAGGGGCACAGCTAACATTTGTTTACAAATCAGGGTCATCCCTGTAGATCAGTCACTGTTGGGAGGTCTGGCCTGTGACCTATGCAAATATGCCAGTGTTTATCCTGCTCTGATACTGTGTAGGGTTTGTAAGGTGCTACTGTAACATTATTCCCTACTAGCATGGCTGATTCTCTTTTCACTGTCATGTCATGCAATTCCACAACACCTGCTGGTTAAGGCCCACAGAACAAGATTTGTGTTATGCCATTCCTATTTTCCCTTTACATTCACTCATAGCAATGCATGATATATTGCTTTCAGCACTAAGTTATTGTATATCTTCTGTGGTGTAATGGTACTTCATGCAGACTGGTGAGTCCAAGGTCCCGGGTTCGAGACTGACAAGGTTTTTTATTTTGCTGCTGAGCAGTACAAGGGCCTTGTTATACAGAGTGACTAAGGCACTTTTAAGCAGTTATAAGCAGGTTTGCGTGGCTTTGCGCGACACTTAGCAATGCTTAGCTAAGCACACACAAGCTCACACTTGCACACCCTCGCTAACTACTGCTTAAAAGTGCTTACTCCCACTAACCCCTGCGCTAATTTCTTTTAAAGATAAGAAAATGGGGAGATAGGAAAGTGGTGAAAAAGGGGGCACAAAGAGGGAAAGACAGTAGGGAAACCAGCTCGGGATGTGCAGGATGGGTGTAGGGAAGGTCCATAGCTGCCCATTTCTTTACCAGCAACAGCTGTGCATATGTTTGAAATTCGGTGTGAAATTTGAAACCTTCCACCCCTGAGAGAGGGGTGAGGACAATAAAATATGTTGTACTGCCAATTATAATTATCAGTTTACATGTCCAGTGGGCATGTGTGCGAATTGGGCAGCTATGTATGGGGTGTAATTTTTTTGTGGGAACAGATTGCCCTTTTTTTTTTTTTTTTCAGGTGAGAGTAGAATGTGAGGTAGAGGAAGTAGGTATATTTGGGGAGGTAGGTTGGGCAGGTAAACAGACAAGACAAACAAGACAGGGGCTGAGTTTGACACATGGGGTAGGTGAACACAACTGACTGGGAAAGATGTTTGGAAATCGCAAGCCCATGTGCCCACAGATGGTAACAGTGGAACTGAGATCTTCACCCATGGGCAGTCACCACTGCTCCTTCACAGCCTGGAGGGTGGCTGTGCTGAGGGCTGTGTAGGATGGGCAGGCTCACCCGAGAGATATGCCACTCTCACCTCAAGCTGGCATAGGGGATCAGTGACTGAGCGGTGGATCTCCCTACGCACCACAGCCCGCACCCTAGCAAGGGTGACAGGTGGCCCTCCTCCGCCCATGCTTGCACGGGAGGGACAAGCCCCATCCCCTGCAGTGTTTCCACCTGAAGGTGGCACAGGACCAATGGAGGAGGGGAGCCTGGGCTGGGCACAGTAAGTGCTGGTGCCAGGTGCACTCGCCAACTGAGGAGGGACAGGTGGGTCCGCTGGGACCGGCCTTCCCATATGTTCTGTGATTAGGTGTGTTTAATTACAACATAAACAACAGCATTCCAGATTAGTTGTAAGAGCATGCAGTAATATTTCCATTAACCCAACACACCAAGGTTCCAACAGTTGAACAGCAAGCATAACACATGCATATCTTGAACGACAGTGGATATTCCAACAGCATGCAGGGATGTTTGGTAGCAACATGCCACCATGAACGTGGTGTTTGAACAGGGCACATGCATCAACATCAATGCAAATATTTATAAAACAATAGGACATATGTCCCAACAAATATTTAAGATTGCACATACCCATTGAGGTGTGGAATTGCATGGTTTATGCACATACGGTAGGGTGTAGAAAAAACCTCGGTTAACGTCTTATAATGACCTTTTAGTGTACACTACATTCCCAGTGACTGCAAATGTATATCCCCTACCTGTATTATTGCACTTGCCACCATACATTAGGTTGTGTCATGGGTTTGGCTAGTTCAATATATGCCTGACCTATATCAGACATACTAACTGCCCAGGATGCAGATGTTACTGCTACATATTTCTTGTTTGCATTTATATTTCTTTATCTACATATCTGGGATGTTTTCACATGACATTTTCACTTCAATTTGTACAGAACCCTGCATTTCTTGACACACACTCACATTTCTGGTGAATAATTACATGCTACACGTGTGCCAGGTTTACTTATACATGCCAGCCAGTAACTAACTATTGTGGACTATATATATGTTTCACAGCTACTAGCACTTCTATCACCCACTTTATATGGGACTGCATAACTCTGGGTTGCCAGCACATTTTCAAACAGTATTGTTTGTATAATGCAAGGGTACAACAACATTTCAGACTCTGTGACACAGACACACTCTGGGTTTTAGACCTTTATTAATGACATTGCACACTTTTCCACAGGCTCACTCCTTTATTTGTTTTAACAGTGTTTATGGCAGACATGTTCAAGACATATTATAACTTTATTAATAGGTTAGAACAATCTTTTTTCAGGCTCACTCACTTATGTTATATGACAGTGCCTGCAGAGATATTATTCCAGACATATGTTACCTTTCTTAATGGGTTACTACACTCTTTTTCTGCCTCTCTGACATTTTTATCTGACAGTACATGCAGAGGACTTATTCAGGCAATTCTATGGCTGTTTCATTGGACTACAACACTTTCTTTCATGCTCTCTCCCATATTTTATATAACAATACATGCAGAATAATCACTAACCTGCCTGGTGGCACAGCCTTAGCAGCCTATCAGCATAGGCTTGCTGATTTGTAGCACGGTCACCTGCAGCTGTAAAGTAAATGAAGGGATATTGAGACATACCTATCCATTATACATACTCCATTATCAATTCTTACATACTGCATTCCATGGCTACATACTCAGTTGTGGGGCATTCTGCATCCCATGGGCCTCCTGTATCCACTGGTTCAGATGGTCCTGCTTTCATCTCTTCAGGTTTGCATGGTGGTGATGGACCTGCTCACCAGTCCGAGGAACGCCTGTGGCACTGGTGAGGTCACGAGCTAACCGGTTCCAAGCCTCTGCCTTGTACTCCATCCCTTGGAACTGGCCCTGCAGGAGTCTTGACTCATGACGGTGGACAAGGAGCCAAACCATGTAGTTGGACTCCTCGATGCCCCAACGTTGCACTTGGAGGCGTGAACCCTCTCCTGCACCTGCCATTCTGACTGCAAATGTGAGCTACAATCAGTTATGGCAAGTATTCCCACCTATGGGGCTTAAATATGCTGCATTTCCCACACTTTTTTGTGATTGGCCATTTTGTAAAATTCTCGGCTGACTGCAGACCTGCTTAGTAATGGTTAAACTACCATTCATAAGTTGATGCATGTTAATCGTGGCTGCTTCTCCTATGTTGTCATGGCTTAGTGGTTCTGTACTTTGATCGTGATGCATAGGGTCCTGGATTCAAACCTTGTCTTTCTTTTATTTTAATACTGTCTAGACAGGCTAGGGAGTGTGGCTGCGTTTAAGCAACTTAGCTCTACGTTGCTCCCCGGTGCCCTGGTTGGTGAAGCGCGCACGTCTGCGCAAACACATTGCTCTGGGTAAAGTGCTTTTAAATTTTGGGCAACTCTATTGCACTGGGTAAAGCGCTATTAAACTATGGGCAACTCTGTTTAGCTGGGTAAAGTGCTATTAAACTATGGGCACCTCTGTTTAGCTGGGTAAAATGCTATTAAACTATGGGCACCTGTGTTTAGCTGGGTAAAGTGATGCTTAACAGCAAGCTATTATATATCTGGGTCCTTTAAAAATATATATTTTGTTCACTGACACATTGGCCATGTCACTGCTTTTAATAAAATTTTAATCATATATGTCTGGTATCATTTCAAATACTGATTTACAACATAAATAAGAAGGGGAGTGGTGGGACTCGAACCGTGAATGCCTCCTCCTTGTGCATACACTCTACCATTACACTGTTGCAATTTGGTGTGATTTGTATAAACATTCTTTTTTATGCTCTTCCATGTCGGAATTGCTAACTATGGCTAAGCAATGGGCACACCTGCGCACACACGCGCAAATACGGGCAGCTATATCGTGGATTTTAAAAAAATAAATAAATATTTTACTTTTTATAACTGTGATGGGGGTTTACAATGTCAGGGAGTGTGGTGTTGGGTGCAAGTACATTTGAGCAAACTCACTCTTGTGTGTTGACATTTTACTTTTACTACACTTGCAGGGGCGTGGACATTTAGATTGCTCGGCAGTCAGACACGCCCCCTGCTTTCATACTCGGTCCATGTAAGAGTTACGGTTGAGTCAGCATGCCCTCATGAATATTCATGGCATGCTGACATCATACCGTTCAACTGCAGCCTCCGAGTAAGACTTATTAAGTCTTACACGGAGGATTCGTGAATCCGGGGGACTGTCTGTTCAATAGTTTCTCACATCTCTTTTTTTCCCATTCTTATAATTACCATTCATATGCCTTTTTAGGCATTGCAAATTTGGTAAACCTTCTGACATAGCAAAACCAACACAAGAACATCTAAAGGTGTTACTGCTCAATGGCAAGAACTTAAACAAGGAGCTCCACCTGCAGGCTCCCCTCACCCTGGAGAATGTAGACATTTGTGCAATTACTAAGACTTGATTTAAAGCTGCAGTGAATATCTTGGCCATGCAGGCTACAGCGCCTTCCACATATTTAGATCACCTACTACACAGGAAGGGATGAATGGTGAAGGTGTCTCAATTTACATCAAAATTATACACACCTCAAGGCTGGTCAATCAGTATGATGTGCTTGAGTTTCTCCATGTCCAAACTGCCATAGACAAAGTCTCATATCATATCCTTGCAAGCTTTTGGTTCCCCCCATGACCCAAGAAACACATAATACATATTTAAACATACTGACGATAACTCACCATTCAACTCAACATCATATCCATAGGTGACTTTAACTACCCTGCTATAGACAGCAAAGAGATTTCTGGACTTTGTAAACTTAACTAACCTGGACCAGGAAGTGTCTGTATGTCCACTAAGGGAGCAAACATTTTTGACCTGGTCTTCAGAAATATGGGAGAATATTGCATCATCCCTAGTGCATTGTCTTCATTGGCCTGGTTAGACCATAAAGCTGTCTCTTTTGAAATAAAAAATAAAACCTGGGACTCAAGCTAATCCTGGAACTTTTAGGAATTATTCTAAGACAAACTTCCTGGCAAAACTCCAAGCCATCCAGACCCGGAGAACACTGCTGCTTATGCAGAATTGTTCATGGAACCCTGTATAATCACATTAAAAGCTGTATAGAGACAGCTGTAACAAGTACAGGACTAACTCAAAAAACTAGCCACCCTGGTAGAATCCAAGTATCACTAGGGTGTACAACAAAAGGAAGAACATCATGGTGAAAGTTAGGAGATGCAATGCCCAGCAAGGCAAAACATCCCTCATCAATCTAAACAAGCAACTCAGGGCCTTACAAAGCCAAACTTGAGATTAAAATAGCTCTAGTTTTAACCTGCTCTCCCCTCAGACACCTCTCAAGAAATACCTACAATCATAACTCACCCAGGTATCACTAGGGAGCGGGTCCTCAATGCATTCTCCAAGGCCAAGAGCACTATTTAAATGGACTCCAATAATATCCTGGGATGCTTACTTAATAGCATGAAACATGAACTGTAGAGCTAACTAGAATCTCTATCTAATGACAGCCTCCCAACAGGTTTCATGTCAATTAAAAAGATGAGTGCAATGGTTATCCCACTGCATAATGGTGGGCAATCCATGGACCCTAGTAACTTTCAACTCATAAGCCTGACTAGTCTAATATGTAAACCCATAGAAAGAATAATCAGGGATATGTTAAATGATAGCATTGGAAACCTACAGATACAAGAGTCAAGTTAGTTTGTTTCTTTCAAGAGCAGGCCTACTTGCTCATTCTGATGGACTTCTTCGAGAAGGTCACCAATGCAGTGGATGAGAGCAAGATGGCACACACTGCCTACCTTGACCTGGCCAAACTATTCAACATGATATCCCACTTAGACATTACTGAATTAGGTATTAACCTCTCCATCACCTACTGGATAGCCAAAAGTCTCATAGACATGACCAAAGAAGATAGGACAGGAGAATCTACCTCCACAAAAAGACCAGTCTTTAGAGGAGTGCTTCAGGGCTCAGTGCTGGTACTGCTCCTGTATTGCATCCGCATCTGTGAAGTCAAAGCTAATGGCAAATACCTCTTGCTGACCAAGTTTGCAGATGATTGTCTATTAGCTGCACTCATTTAATTCCCCCCCCAAGACACAAATACCCTCCAAGAAGGCCTAGTGCAGACTAATAATTTGTGCCACAGTCATTGATTTAAACTCATTGCCAAGAAGTGCATAGTAGTACCTTTAGGTAAGACTGCCACCCCACAGATTACTACACTGATAATATAGACCTAACAGTAGACCAAGTAGTCAGGGATTTAGGTATGCATGTAAACAGTGACTTGGCCTTTAACCATTATGTGTCTATTGTAGTAAGGAAATCAATTTATGTTGCACAATTTATAAGCAATGGTATGGCATCCAGGTCCAAAGATGTCATCATTTCATTGTACTTTGCCCTCATAAGATCAATCACTGAGTGAAATGCCCTCCTGTGTAGAAAAAAAAAGTCCTGCGTAGATCACCTCAAAGCCTTATCATTACACTCAGTCTCCTACAGGTTGCTGAGAGGTGACCTATGACTGGCCTAGAAAGCATCTTCTGATACAGGCTTAATGGACCTGTTTGCACATTTGCAAAACAACTAACATAAGAAACACTTAATTCAGGGACTTGTACTTCACTTGCAACATAAATAAGAAATATTAGCTAGACAGATATGCATCATAGAGGCTACCTCTACTCTAAAACAATCTTACAGTCCATGTGAACCAAAGTTCTTCCTCGCACTTATTTAAGTGGAACATAGATCAGTGGATGGGGAATTGTAAACTTACCCTGGACACCTCTATTAGAGAATGGAAGCTTGTAAATTCTCGACCACGCAAACAAATGTTTACATATCCACCACAAAATCTAAGGGAGCAATACCTTTGTAATATTTCTGGGAGGCATAGCGAGGCTTGAAAAGGCCATTTAGGGTCATTAGTTTCGTATTCTTCTATGATCCTATTATCAACACTTTTAAAGTCTTAAAGAGCCTTTTCGTTCATGCTTTACCAGCATAAATGTTAGCTTATGGTATTACCACAGCAGTTTTCATACACTGCAGCAGTGAATCCCATATAACCCAGTATGCTATGCAACTTTAGTTTTTGGATTTCCTTTAGTGCCATGCTCCCTAGAAAAAAAAACAGAAAGAAAGAAAGAAAGAAAGAAAGAAAGAAAGAAAGAAAGAAAGAAAGAAAGAAAGAAAGAAAGAAAGAAAGAAAGAAAAAATGGGTCCCTTCTCTTCAGTAGTCCCATAGGTTAGACACAGTGTATGCTCCTTTAATGCTTTTAGGAATATTTACCACAAGTATTTATTTGCTAACCCTGTTTTTTTATCAGCCATTTCTAGCCACACCACTCATTTTATTTAGTTGAATCCTGCAACAATACTACCTAATGGAGTTGCCAATTTTCTCCTCCAAAGGCAGTCATTTTCTTAACTGACTACCTTTCTTGTTTCTTTCTGTTAACATTCTGTCAGTCAGCTTTCAAGATTTCTTACATTCATAAACTCAGTACAAATTGCCCTAATATATGATGCTGACTTAATGGGGGAAGCATAATTGTTTTCCTCATATTTTGGCTTTTGCATTTGTTTCACAAAAAATGTGTTGTTTTGTTTTGTCTGTTTTCATGGCTCTTTGATCTAGCTCAGGAAAATGTTAGGCCTACTTTCCAAAGCTTTTCTAGGGAATGGATGTCTATATTCCCTCAGTCCAGAATATTCACTTTTACCTGACTAGTCTCTTTATTTAAATTCATCATGAACATCATTTGGTAAGCATTTCTTCAAAATCGCTACGTCTTTGAAAACAGAAGGTGTAAGTCCACTCTTCTTGAGTAGACTTTCATTTTCAACCGGTCTGATGTATGCCTCTTGCAATGTGTCAGAATAATCATGTATTTTGCAAAGAACAAGTTAAGGTGCTCAAGTCAAAATGGCAAATGGAAATGTAATGATCTATGACAGGGGAAACGCATATAAGAAAATAGAGCAAAGCCTGTGTAGGAGAAATCACTTTCCAAACCACTAACCTAGGAATAACTGACTCCAAGGCCATAAAGTCAGCAAAGCCCTTGAATTTTGCTTATGTACATTTTACCTTTCCTGGATGCCACTTTTAGTTTGGCAACACTAATTTTCCCCCAAAATATATGCCATATTTATGATCTCCATCAATGATACCCCATTTGTGTGGCATGCAGAGGATACTGTTAACCATGTTTTGTTGTTTATTACCTTAGGAAAATGTATAATCCACATATTCCAACTTCTCCAGTATCCAAACTGACTAATATTGTATTTATACCACTTAACATACCTCTTTTTTCTGTCATTGTAACTTGTTTCCTATATGTAATATTTATCTTAAAGGGAATTATGTTCAATTCATTTTGACAAATTTTATTATACAATTTTCCTTTTCTACTACAGAGTATAAGGTTGCCATTGTGATTTAATATGGTCTTTCACACAGCATTCCTATTGAGTTTTAAATGATTATTAACTTCTTTCATTTTAGGCTACTGTATTTTCGGTTCCCTATTAGAAGACTGGAGACGCAGTCTTTCAAATTCGTCTTGGTCGAACTCAAAAGCCTGAAATGGCAAAATATTGAAGCGGCTTTTAAGCAAATTCTTTCCCTGGGAAAGAATTTGTTTCGCCGCTTCGTTACTTTGCCATTTTCGACACTGTAGTGCGGTCTCGGAGTTGGTATATTTAAGTAGGGTGGGTGTGTGGGGGGTGAAGCCCCCCACTTAATGTAATCTTTAAAGTGTTTTATTTATTTATTTTGTTCGAACAGCGATTTTTTTTTCCCTAGGAAAAAAAAATTGCTGTTCTGACAGTTCGAAATTGCAAACCTTCGCTTATATAGGGTCGATTAATCACTGTTCGCTTTTTTAAGCATTCAGTTATCTAATGTAGACCCGTATTTTTCTTTATGCATAACTGTGCAGCCAAAATAAGGTAAAATGCAATGAACATTATAAATTTCATTTATAAGTGTAATATGCCTAAGAAAATGAAGAAAATATCATATCAAGCAAAAGTCTTACAGCAAATGAGATTCCTGTTTTCTAATTAGGGCCCATAGTAAAATAAAGAAACTAAGACGATTCATTCTCTGCTGCAGTCCCCAAAATATGTACCTTCCTACATGTTCAGGCCAGATCCCAGCAATAACTCAACCTCTACAATCAAATCCTTGAAGATTACTGGACTTCTTTTAAACAGAGTCCCTGCAGAATTACATCCATCTTAAGTCATCCTCACCAGCCTAGTCTTACTTCACCATGTTTTGGTCTACATACCTTTTCATTTCTGTTTTTGCATCTTCTTCCATTCCTCACCAATAATTTTCATATGACTATGCAGCAGCTCTTTATAGCTCCTCTCTCTGCTGAATACCTTATTTATCCACCACAATACTCGGTTCCTACTCCCACCCATACTGCTTTTTACTTTTAGTTCTCTGCAGTTCTCTCTCTGTAAACATTCTCCTTAAAGTAACACCTACACACATCAAACGTTTGTCTTATTAAAGAATATTAAGTAACATCTGATTTGTGACCTTTACTTGACTCTTCATGTTTCATCAAAGTGGCATTACCACCAAATGTCGCACTACACTTTCACGTTAAACCAGATTTGATTCTTTGTGGTTGCCAATATTTTATTATTGTGGAGTTTGGATCAAAGCAATGATTAATATGTTGGAGTAGTTTTCCACCAATAATTAAGGTCAAATAAAATATACTCTGCAAAACCGCTTGTGCAAAATAAAAATAGTTCATATCGCTCCCAGCACTCCTGCAACAGCATACATTAACATACAAATGCATTGAAAGCCAGCATCATCTCTAATGCCTTCTTCCCATCATATGGGTTTCTGTTTTGAATTTTTAGAAACATAATCTGTGTCACAGGAATAACAGAACTTAAGAATGTATTGTGAGTCAGCTACAGTTCTGGTTCTCTTTGTATGTAAGCCCGGCACAACAGAGAACTTATTAGTTACTAGAATCTGGTTTCTTGCAAGGACTTTGGTTTAAGACCATAGGACCATATGATATACAAGACAAATCAGACTAGGGTCCATGAGTTCCTTGCCAATGTTCACCCTCAGGCACAACCGCCCTTTGGAAGCAGGGTAATGCCTGTAAGTCCTGGCATAATGGCATAAATTTAAGGCTACAAATCTAGCTGCCCACACTACATTTGAAGGATGACAGGGAATCACATTGCATGACACGTTGGGGGCTCTATTCCAGAGCAGGGAAGGTATTGGATGATGAACTTATCTATTTATTTATTTAGTGATGAATGTGTATATTTTTGGTTTGGGTTTAGGCCACATAATTTGTCTAGTCATGGAAAAAGAGGTCAACAATAACTGGGTCCCAGGACTGGCCTTATCCAGATTAGGCCTATTTGGCTCAATATGACCCTCTCCTTAAGGAGCCCTGCACTTGGCTATGACAGAATTATTATGCTTTTGTGGTCCAGAGATTACCTGAGTGACAGTACAGCAAAGTACAAGACATTTTTGTACTGGTAGTCTTCCTCCAGTAGTGGTTATAAGTCTTATTAGAGCTATTTCCCATCATGCACTGCACTCATGGCTAGTTCAGCATTATTAGTAAATGCAGCTTCATAACCCTTCCATAGATCACAGTGTCAGCTGTTCATACTTCCATAGTAGTTGGTTGTAGTTGCTGAATGTTCTACAGGGTTTTCAACTCAAAATTGTTCAGACTAACCATCTGATTTTGTGTACCGTACCAGTTACTGTCTTGGAAGAAAAGAAGACTCTACTTAATTTGAAAACTGAGAGGCAATATGTTTTCTTTTGCTTCTATTGCTGATATGGGTTTATGCTCACTTGCTAATAAATACAAGAAATAACTGAGGAACAGTCAGTCTCAGGAAGTAACACAACTAACACCAGTAAGCATAAACAAGCATACAAAAAAGATAACAGATACTGCAATGTCAGGTAACCTCTGTTCACTGACCCTTGTCAAAAAAATGTTGCAAATTCAGCTGCATGACAGAGAGATGTTTGCTGCAGTCACAGATATGAGCAAAATAATGACAAAGAAGAGAGACATGAGGTGTGTGTGTGTATGTGTGTGCATGTGTGTGCGTGTGTGTACTGAGTGGTGGGAGGCAGAGGTGAACAGAAAAGCAATTCACTTAGCTCAAAGTGGTCAGCAATAAAAGAAAGAGTCTGACTCCTAAATGTACTGTAAGGGTATCACAGTTTCAAAGTTACATGCAAAATAAGAGTGAACCAGAAACTTTAACCTATAAAATGGTTAAAGTACACTGGGGAGGAAGTCTGCTATACGAAGCTGTGCAAACCATGTTGATTATATATAGTCTTCCTATTTTCATGAAGGCTTCTTTAAGGCATTCTGATTTCTTTCTACCTACCAAAACATGAGGCTTTGTGATTACAATAGAGAGTCAATTATCCAAACTAATTGGGACCTAGGGTAGTTCGGGTAATCAAACATACATTGAACTGAATTAAAAAAACTGCAAAAATCTTGTTTTTCTCTGAATACTTTTTAACCATCCAGTGATTTCAGTGGACAATAAAGAATATTTTTCACAAACGAGCAGGCTACAAGGTAAAAAACACACACAAGCGAATACATATAACACAAGGGTGCTGGAACCATAGAATGAGGAGGGAGGAGTGCCCCCCACACACTTTTACAGCTGCAAGGCCATGGTCTTCTTTAAGGAGGACCCATGGGTCTGATATGTCTATACATGTGTGTGTTCCTCCTGCTGCCTGCGCAATTTTAAAATGCATTAGCTTCTGCTCATATATGTTGCCCAAGTGTTTTTGTTGCTTCCATGTAAGGAGAGTGAGGCCAATCACATTAGTTGTTGCCTGAGTTTTCAATCACATTAGTAGTCATTGTCTGAGTGTTTTTGCTGCTTTTGTGTGTGGCCAATCACATTACTTGGTGTGTGTAATGCCCCAGTTAGGTATACCTGGTGGTTAGTTTTACTCAGGCTCAAACCCTGTACCTTAGGTACAAGGAACAAGAGCCTCAATTCTCTACCTATACGACCACTTGTGATTTAAGGAGTTGAGTCCATAGCTTTCAACTGTCCAGATTTTCACAGAATATTTGGCTCATATTTTTGGTCTGTTCCTCTTAAAATTTGTGGTTATCTGGCAAATCAGTGAGAACTGAATTCACTAAATAACCCTTTAAGTTTTAGTTGTCCTATCTTTCAGGAAACACACAGTAACACAAAATACTTTATTCTAGCAACTTTCTAAGATTATTCAAGCAATGTTTAAAATGTGTCCCTGGTTTTGGGCATTTTCCCCCTCCCCCAATGCATTTTGGCTGTTTCCAGATTTCTTTTGCTGTAAAATTGAAAGATTTAGTTGAGTGTCAAGTGAATTTTACAAGGAGCTGAGAGCTTCGGGGGAAGAGTTGTTTAGTGCTGATTATGTCACGTCTGTTTGCACTGTTAGTAGCATAACAGGTAGTATACTTGCGTTTGATGCAGAAGGCTGTGAGTTGCTGGTACTGTACTGTGTTGTACTTTAAAGGGAGTGGATGCTGCAGGCTGTGAATGTCATCCTTTGGAGGAGTTATGTAGTGACTATGAACCTGACATCAGTTTGCCATCCACTTCCTATTGCAATGTTATTAGCTTATTTTTTAATGTAATATAGGCAATTCTTCAAGGGCAACAGGCACTTTATTTGCATGAAACAATGAAATATAAAGTTGTTTGCTAGCAGCAATCTCTTCATTAGTTACAGATTCCTTTAATGTGAGATTATTCAGATGACTTTTACTTCTGCAGCGATTGTGCATATTTACTGATAATGGTGGACTGTAATGACAGAAGTTTGATAATCTTTTATGATGGAAATGTTCTGAAATGGGCAGTTTTGTCACGATTGGTTCACAAATTTTGTTTCATTGCTTGCTGGAAAAATGTTAAGAGCAATACATTTAAAACATGCTCTAACAATTATGGTGTATTATACAAGAAATATAATTTAATACAATCAGGAAGGTGAATCAAGGAATGCATACATGTATGCATGGCCCTAAAAATGTGCAAGGAGACTATGGTTTGAAAACAGCCCAGAGGTAAGCTTAGTCCTCCACTGGCCAGATGCAAAATAAATGTGGGTTTTCATGCTGTTTCATTGAATGTGAGTTTCAAGGGCAGAAAAGTTTACTGCTCATGCTAAGTCTGTTTTTATTGCAATATTGTATTGTTTGTTTAGCAAATGGCTATCAGTGTTTGTGCTATTTTATTTCAATATCTGTAATAATTGTAGAAGTAAATAAGAAAACATTATGCACGCTGACAGGTTTTAATGGTGTTTATGGTAACTGAGAAGAAATAGACAAGTAATGCCACACTGGAGTGGCTGGGGAGGGGCTGCTGCCGGAGAAGTAGGAGGTTGCTGCAGGATGGGGTACTTTGGGGCATTCCAATCTATTACCCTGCCTAGGGCCCCATTTAACCATGATACAGCTCTGATATCTGCACTATTTACTATAAAATGATCAGATGTTGAAATGAAACAATGAAGTGTCAATTGTAAAAAATAATAAGCAATTTCTGTGTTTGACAATAAAGGAAAGAAAGCTCTTATTATTTTTTACAACTGACACTTTGTTGTTTCATTCCAGCTTCTGATAGTTTATGGTTTTCATTGTTATTTCAATAATTAATAACTGTCATATTGTTGAACATGTCAGTGCAGTTCTGTGGATTGTGGACCTCAAGTTACCTCTACAAAGATATCAGTCACCAACGGAGTCCCCCAGAGTTCGGTGCTGAGACTTTTTCTGTTTGGCATATACATCTCAAAAGTAAAAGGAAATACCAAAGGGCTTTGGCCGACTAAGTGTGAGATGACTGCAAAGTAGGAGCCGTTATTGAATCCCCAAATGACTTAACCATCATGCAGGAAGGTTTGTCCCAAACAATAACTGGTGCCAGAACCATGAATTGATACTAAACTCCAAAAAATACATTATTGTAACCTTTGGGAAGCCATCTACTCCAGGGGAACTGCCAAACTGACAATACCCCCTGAAAACTGATCCATTTGTTTGGCATTTGGGAACTTGTGTGCATACAATGACCTAACGTTTGACCAGCACGTGCCCAGAGTCATAAAGTGTTTCTATATTGCACAGCTTATAAACAGATTGATTGCAACTAGATCTAGAGATGTTATTGTCTCCCTTTACAAAGCCCTCATTAGGTCAATCATTTTGTATAATGCCAACTATGGCATGTATCTGTCCAGACCCATGCAACAGTTGGAATGCCCACAGAGATACCTTACTAAAAGTATACAAGTCCTAAACAGTAGGTCTTGTGTGGCCCACCTCAAAGATTTATCACTATATTCAGTACCCTACAGAGTGCTTAGAGATGACCTGTGTCTGGCATACAAGGCATCCTCCCACCCAATACTGATGAACCTACTGAACATCAGCAAGTCAAATGGCATCACAAATACTCAGTCCAGGTATCTAAACTGAATGTTGTGGAGAGATGGATATATATCACAGAGGTTACCACTGTTCAGGAACAGACCATCCATTCAAGTAAAACAAAGCTCATCCCTGTCCATATTAAAATGCAACTTGGATCTAAGCATAGTTAATAGAAAATGTATTCCAGGATTGCCCCTCATGCCACTGATGGATAGAGGCAGTTCCTAAATGCTGCATCCCTTACATGGTTCCCCTCAAATTATCTATGGTATGATCACAGTTATTCTCACTAGGGCTAATTATACAATTATCAGCCATGGGATAGGTAAGACCAATCAGAAAATGCTAATTCAAGCACCAAAAGGGAAATTGACTAAGCTTGAAATGTCCTCCAAGTGAACCTATATTGTGGTAGTAAATAGTTTTAAAAAATTGCCCTTTTTAGATCACTAAGGGTCCCTCTGATCCTCCGCTCACCCCAGCCTTCAACAGCTTCCAGCGCCTCTGGTATAATGTTTACATATTCAGACCTTATGATTTTTCCTACCCAAAAACTTTGGAAGGCTGCATTCTGATAATTAACATTTCTGATAATCGTAGTTCAGATAACTGACTCTCTACTGTATTCTAAACTATTTGTGCATGTGATCCTTACTAAGATCAGCACATATTAGTGCACTTACCCGATTTAACAAATAATTAAATGCATGCAAATAAACTTTTAGAAATAGTTACAAGTGGGGTAGTGCATGAGAAATGTCATTTCTAAGGAGTGAACAGAGGTTATCAATCTTGAGCATTTTGAGGAAGTTCAGCAGTTTTATGTGGTTTTGTAGAAACAGATGGTCTGTAACAAGATATGAAAATTTACTGGATAAGAAACTCTAACCGTTCAGAGCAAGTCCACCAGGTGATCAGAATGTTGTAAAGAAAGAAATAAGAGATTAATATGAAATGAGAATTTACAATATAGATAAGAAATGTTTCATGATCTTTTTGCCCCTCCCCCAGTTATTCCATGACCATTAAGTGCAGTCCCACTGATAAATTTGTCCAGTAACTTCCTAGCATCAGAGGACAAACTACTGAGGATGGTGACGAGTCACAAAATTTGCCTGGTTTCATGTTTTAAAATAAACTTACTTCTTAGTAGGATGGTATTCTTGGTGTTGTCTGCAGCACTTAATTTACAAAGCTTGTTTTGTTGTTTTTTTTTTTTTTTTTTTTTTTTGCGGGGGGGGGGGTATTTCTATGACTGATTGTTTGTTTGTTTGTTTAAAGATTGTTACCTAAAATTGATTCACCTGGACCACTTTCATGCTCAGTATGCAGAAATTCAACCACAGAAGCAATGAACTTTAAGGACAAGCATACAGAGAGGTAAAAATCAGGATAATAATGTCGCATGAGTGACACAATCATAAGTAGATGGGATAAACTTACACAATGAATATTGCTTAGTATTCAAAAACATAGACACTGATTCAACACAGGAATCAGTGTGCTCATTGTAAACTGAGCAGTATGAATAGCACAGATCCTGGCTATCGCTCTCATGGATAGTACAAAGGTAAATGCATGCAATTCTTTAAAAATAACAGAAACCCTATCCAGTACTGGCAAAGTTTCTGTTATTTTTCAGAGGATTGCAGTTATGGAACTGAGAGATGTCCTTCTCTTATCCATAATACAAAAACTCTCGGAAGCAGCAACCAAGCACTGCAGGTTACAAAAATAACAAAAAACCCTCTCCATCCAATGCTTTCAACATTTCTGTGTATCAGAAAGGGTTTCTGCTATTTATACAAGATATACCGACCACTTTTCTGCTTCATTAATTGCGGGAGTTTATTTTAATTCTTCTCATATCATTCTCATATTATTGGGCTTATTTCAACTAGAAGAACAGGTAAACCAGTTCATATTTTTACTCTGTTTATGTTTTCATTGCACTGTACAAGCATTTGCATGTGCACACCATATGCATGTTCAGTGCATTAGTTAGCTTTCTGCTAGTAGAGAAACAGTATTAGGACGCATCCATATACAACCCCTTTTTCCATATGGGGTTGGGGTATCACATAACCGTGACAGTCATCTAGAGCCAAGGGTGGCTAGCCCTGCTGTGGCTCTTCTTTCATACCACTCACACCTATGGCCAATTTAGTGCCCAACTCACTTAATCCATGTCTGTGGAGTGTGAGAGGAACCAAAGCACTCACAAAAAACCCATGGAAACCAGGGGAGAACATGTAGACTCCACAAAGAAAGCATCCCCTCCAGGAATCAAACCAGAGAACCTCTAGCTGTGAGGTGACAACACTATCCGCTGTGCCATTGTGCCACCCAGGAATAAGGCATAAGTCAGATAAGGGAAGAAGGGAAAGGAGGCAGACAGAAAAGAGAGACAAAAACAGACTGAGTAGTGGGAGAGAGACACGTGATTAGTATACAGCCATCTCCTACTCAGGTCCAGAAGACCCAGGTGGTGCAACAGGAATTTGGGGACATGTTTACTGGTAAGCCAGGGTTCACTCACTTGTTGAACTACCATGAAGATACAAGGCTTTAGTGGCCCATCAGACAAGCCCCTTATAGTGCAACTGAGTGAGTTAAGTAGAACTTGAGAGGTGAACTATAGGAGATGATGCATAGTGGCCTCTCAGACAAGCCCCTTATAGTGCAACTGAATGAGTTAAGTAGAACTTGAGAGGTGAACTATAGGGGATGATGCATCTGGAGATAATCCAAAACATCAATAGTTTACCTCTCTTTTAACATTTCTTATGTCAAAATATTATCTATATTTTATTTTATTTTTAATATCAAATAATAGCATAAATTACTAACAACTTAAACTGAAGGGGGATAGGTGGTAAGTGTGGCAAGTCTCCTGAGGGGCCCCACCAATTGGTCCAAATTGGGCCCTGCAGTTGCTAAAGTCAGCCAAGCTGGATCCTTAAAAGCCTGTTAGGGTAGGCCCAAATCTCCCCTCAGGACCATGTATAACACTAAGTATAAGTACTAAATCTCCAAGATTTATCAGCATTATTGTCTTTGATGCTATGCTCATTTGCATTTAAAATAGATACCCATGGGATCATATGAATTACTAGTTATTGGGTCCAGAAGACCATATGCACCTTGCCATTGGCCATCCTCGTGTTGTGCCCTCATCTCTCTAAAACAGTGAAGTAAGTTAGTGCAAGGATAAATTTGTAAGTACCCATTCCGTTCTTAAAGTTTGATTTAAAACATGCAACAGTGTGACTTTTTTAACATACTTGTGGAAATTTATTCCTGAGGAGGTGTAAATATTGGCCAATAAATTTATCCCACTTTAATTTCTCCACATCTTTTGGGTTTCTAATACCATAAGAGGAATGGATCCCATTCCTAAGTCATAGTATGATTAAAGTTCATGAAATTAGTATTACTTCACTCTTTGATGTCAGCCAAAAGTGCTCTTCGCAGCACCTGCAACATGCCCAGTGCTGAGTCCTTCTGCAATTCGTACAGAGTTACATGTATTGATAGCATATCTAAATATAATTGAAGACTCTTTTTTATAAGGCCAGTTGCTCTTACTACTGCTGGAACTATCTGGGTATCTTTCTTCCACATTGCTCTTGTTTCTGCTTGCAAATCCTGATATTATATAACTTTGTGTCTCTCTGTATGCAGGACACTGTAGTCACTGGGTGTGGCTATTTCAATGATCAATGCTATTTTTGCTGTCTTTTCTTGGACCACTATATCCGGTTTTCTAGCATATATCTTTTGAACTGTTGGTAATGGTTGATCCCATGTAATGTAGATTTCATCATTTTCTGTGATGCTTTGTGGCTGATGTTTTGAGTGTTTTGCAGCTACTTCACTACCGTAATGTTTGCACAATCCCCAATGCAGTTCAGTATACAGTCATTCTGCCATTAATATGTCACAACCAGCAACGAGGTGTGCGACTGTTTCCAATTCGGTTTTACAAAACCTACATTTGTCTGTTTCTCCCACATGTTCAATGGACTTTGTAAACCAGCATGTACACAGCCCACTATCTTGGCCCTCCAACATTAACCTTTCATCTCTTGGTTTGAATTCACCTCTCCTTAACCATTCCTGAGTTAATTCCTGACCAACATGAGGTTCTTCCAGACGTTTTCTATACTTGCAACTATATTTATGCATTTTCTACATTTCTTGCCATTTCATCTGGTCCTTCACCTTATATTCTTTGTTTTTTTGGCACATTCAGTTGCTGCCTGATTTTTATCTACATCTGGTTTAATTTCCATTCCTGCTTGACACCGATATACTTCTGCTAGATTAAGCAGAGAAGTCATCTTAGATTTATTCGCCTCATTTTTCAAAACTTTCACTATGTTTGGGTCTTGTGAGGTCAGCAGATATGTGTGGAGTCCCACAATTGCAGATCTATACATGTAATCAATTTCAAGGAGGCCCATTCCTCCTTCAGAATGGGGAATATATAATTTTGGTATGCAATGATTTTTATAGATCAGTTGGTAAGCATGAAGCATACTTCTTGTTTTAATATCTAATCTATCCAACACATTTTTGGGGCAATCAATCACTCCAAAACTGTAAGTTAGGACAGGAAGAGCAAATCGGTTTATAACTTGGATTTTGTTCCTAGATGTCAATGCTGTTTTCAAGATTAAGTCTTCTAAAGTATTCCTTACTGAGTTTTATTCACATTTGTTCAAGTTTTATTGCTGATCCTTCATCGGTTCCCAAATATGTATACATTCCCTCTTGCTCAAGTTCTTTTATATCTCATTCTTGTCCCAAACTGATGTTTTCCTGGTGCTGCAGTTTTCCTGCTTTAAAGGCTGCTTTTGCACATTTATCAAGGCCAAATGACATTCTTATATCATCTGAAAAAGTTTTGACAACTTGCAGCTGTGCTTCCACTTCTGCATCCGATGAGCTATACAGTTTTAAATCACTGACAAAGAGAAGATGAGAAGTCTTTAGACTTTGTTGTTTTCTAGGAGTCAAATTATAGCCATGGCCTAGGCTGTTAAGTAGACAGCTTAATGGATTAAGGCAAGACAGAATAGCAGTGGTGACAGAGAGTCACCCTGGAATATCCCCCTTTGAAATGTTATCCATGGGATAATAATTTGTCCTTTATCATGGCTTAATTGCAAAGGGATCTGCCACTGTTTCATGTTCACTGTAATGTAGTCAATCAGTGTAGGATGTATCTTAAACATTTTTAAACACTCTTTTATCCATGAATGTGGGATACTATCAAATGCTTTTTTGTAATCAATCCATGCCATACTTAGATTCTTCCCCTTTTTGCAGTTCTCCACTATGACTTTATTTAACAACAAATTATCTTTTGTTCCATATGACTTTCTTTAATTGCCCTTGTTCTACTGCCATAATTGAGTTTTCTTCTAAATGACTATGAACTCTATCAGCATCAATTCCCATGTATAGTTTATACGTTGTTGGAAGGCAAGTTATTGGTCTATAATTTTTAGGGTAGCTTGCAGGTTAACTCTTAAGTAAAAGCATTGTTTTTCCTGTTGTTAGCCAGGTTGGTGTCTGTTCGGGTGCGCATAACAATAGTTCTTACTCATGGCTAAATCTTTGTGCAAAGATGTTAATACTTTTAGCCAAAAGTTAGGTACTGCATCAGGGTCAGGGGTTTTCCAATTAGAGGCTTTTCTTAACTTTATCTCAATCTCTCTGGTTGTTACTTCATCCCATTTCATATCATGTACCTTTAAACTTCTTATTCTTTCTTTAATTTCTTCTATACATTTAGCATCTTTGTTATGTTCCACAGGATCTTCATAGATACTTCTCCAAAACGCATCTATTTCTTCTTTTTCTGGCAGTCTTTCAATTCCTTTTACATTGTCTACAGTTCTCTATAGAACTTTTTTGGGTCATCAATAAATTGCTTATTTTGCACTTTTCCTTTATATTTATCTTTGTATCTTCTAAGTTTTTCTGACTGTGCTTTATTTTTTAGTTTATTTGTGATAGTGCCTGATAGATCCTGGTCTTTTCTAATACTGTGCATTGCTTTTATCACATCTATCTTTCTTAGTATTTTTGTTTATCCATTCCCTCTTCTATAGTCTTCTAACAGTGACAGTTCTTGTCTTAATTGCTTTATAATTTTCTCTATTCAATATTTCCATGATGGTATTCAATTTCTCTCCTTCCTTTCCCTCATTATGTTGTGTTCTTGTGGTAGAACTTTATCAGTTATCAATTTAGGTACACAGTAATATATTCTCTTTACTTCTGTTATATCGCATGGATCTCTATGGACAGTCCTAATTACTGTGTTCATTTGCTTTATCAGACTTCTGACTTTTTGGGTTTTATTAACCTTCTGCAGTCTATTTCTTTCATTGATCTTGATATATCTGTCCATGGCAATTAAATCAAGTGATTCTTCTCTTAGCTCATTTTCTTCCAAACTAAGGGCATATCCCTTGTTTTTCAATTCCTGCGGTCATTCTATAGAAGGTTCTGTAGAATCTTCCTGTGACACAGTCTCATCAATTTCATCATGTGCTCTGTCATATGGGAACTCACTGGCCTATCACTCCTCAACATTGACAGCATCAGAGTTTCCACAGTTTCTTGTTCTTTCCCTTGCTGTCCAGCTTCAAGTGAACATTTATACTGGTTTCCTGTGGAAGGCTCCAAATTATCTTCACATGGCACCTGACCAATTGCTTCCTGTTCCACTGGTTTCCCCTTAATTTGGATATCCATTACTCTACGCTGTTGTGGTGCTTTCTGAATTAGATTTCCTATACTGACTCCTTCACTACACATGTACTCCAAAATCTCAGTTTCTATTTTTTCAACTTCTCCATTACCAATCTCCTTTTCTACTTTTCCTCTTTGTCTTCTTATTTTTTGTATTGTAAAGTTTTCCATGTCCAGATTCCTTTGCCTGTATTTCACTTCAAATATCTTTGGTGCTGCTATTTTTATATTGGTTAGTTTTGCTTTCTCCTTTGCATAAATATTGCACCACATTAAATCTCTTTTTCTTTCCCATGTCCACATTTCTTCTGCATATGTTTCCTGATCTTCCTGTTTCTCCCTGCTTTGAGGACTGTCTCCATCCTGCTGTGATGTAACTTTGTTAGACCTTCTACACGAAACCCTTCACTTTGCAGGCACTCCATACCTTCAACTTCTATTTTTTTAACTTCTAATTTACTGATCTTCTTTTCTACATTCCATCTTTGTGATATTATTTTTTTATTGTAACATTTTCCATATCTGGATGCCTTTGCCTGTATTTCTCTTTGAATATCTTTGGGGCTGCCTTCTTTACATTGATTAATTTGGCTTTCTCCTTTGCATAAATATTGCACCATATCAAATCTCTTTCTTTCCCATGTCCATATTTCTTTTTTATACTTTTCAAATATCTCTTGGTTTTGTTGTTTGTATTTTCACACTTCCTCAGATGCTTCTTTTTCCAAACAGATCAAGGTTTCTTGATCTATATTCTGTTTTTCACAAATCTGTTGTATTACTGAACTTAAATTTTCATTTGAAGCTTCTGACAGTTTTTCATTTGCAAGTATTTTTTTTCTTTTACTTAATTTCTCCCTTAATTGTTTTGTATATCTTGTGTCTGGAAATTCTGGGCTTTTTGCATAATAGTAACAATGCATAATTTCTTTCTTATCCTCGATAGTCCACTTTATCGTCTTTATGGCTCTTCTTGGGCTTATCAGTTTTTGTGATTTTTATGGACTGCTACTTCCTTCTACAACAGGGGGGGGGGGCATCCTCCCCCTAGGCCTAGCCTGGCCCCATTGTAGGAATGTTTCTGCATTTTGAGGATTCTACACTGTCATCTTTTCCAGTCCTGGCACCAGTGCACCTACCAGGATTGGGCACTTTTTTTTATCCTGGGTCTTGTGCACCCAGCTATCTTTTTTAGTTTTTGACCTACTTCTGTCCATGATATATGCTATATAAATACAGTCTATATAACAGTGTCGCCTTGGCAAGATTTTGTGAAAACAGGGTCCACCTTGTGAAGGTACTCACCAAGAATTGAGGATGAAGTCAATTTCAGCACTACTACTCTCCTTTGCTTGCTGACATTTCATCTCACCATTTGAATCCACCAGTGTGTCTATTTACACATTGGTGGAGATTTAAGTCCTTAGTTCTGCTACTTTTGAAGATAAAAGTGATCAAGGATGACTGGAAATCAAATATATGACTAGGATCTCCACATAAGAGCCTATAAGGCACCAATTATAATGACAGGACATTTAGGCCAGTAATCCTTTAAGTAAGAAACTCTAGGAATTTAGGTCAGTAATCATTTACCTTTGGGTCCTACCTAGATGCTTAATGAGTCTGGATAGATACATGTCAAAGGGGAGTAGTATGAGCTATAACTGATTTAAGTAGAGCTGCATACATAGGGAAAACTTTTAACTTAGATAATGTGCCTTTAGATATTAGTTGTGTTAGATAGAAGAATTATTTGTCTACTGATGCTAAATTTCAGTCAAAGGAGATGGATCTATCCACCCAGCACCAAGATCTCTGACTGCCTTGTCAGTTTGGAGTGGGGTACTGACTACTGTTAGTTGATGGAGATAATTGTACATACCAAATGTAACAGTGTTGCACATTTTTGCATTTAAAATTAGTCCTCCTTCTATACAACAATCATTAAAGAGAGTTAGTTCTTGCTGTAATAATTTGGTGTCAGAGTGTGATTTAATAATAACACCCAACTGTAAGTCATTGGAAAACTTTGTTAACCATAGGTTTGGGTTTAAATTTGGATATTATAGAAGTAACTGCCAGAAAGGATGGGTCCCATCACTGAGGTATGCTACTAGTTACCTTTTTAATTTCTGAGATGGCTCCTGCCACCTTAAGGATGTAGGTTCTAGTAGAGTACCAGGTACCAGGTTGCTCTTCACGATACTATGTAAGAGTCTACATTTAGGATTTTTTTTACCTTATTTATAATACCAACATGGGAGAAAGGTGTAAAATGCTTTGGCCAGAAACAGATAGGCTACAGGGAAAGAATGACTCCCTATCGGCTGCCTCGGTGACCTTCTTAAGCTTACTAAATTGAGTAAACTTGATCTTTCCTTGACAAAAACAAACTTCTGGGACATCTAGCTGAGTGAGGTTTTTACATACTGTGGTATATGACGTCAGACATGGTGCATTCCATAGCTTTGCAAACTGGACTGGTCAGGCTACTGTTGGGTCTACAGTTCCAAGTATGTAAAGCAGGGCCAGATTTGTTAAGGAGTACAACAACAGTAGTTCTACATAGATCTAGGACATATCCTCTGGCTAAGTTAAGTTAAACAAGTTCAGGATGGTTCCACAAGGGCACATCTGTTGTTATTGACTGGGGATCTAGGTAAATTATCTGTACTATGGAATTAGCATTTTTCATTTAAAAAAAAACAAAACAGAACATGTTCCTTATGGATCTGAGGAGCGTAGTGGCTTCAGGGACTTGAAAAGCTACTATAAGTGTAATAAGTAAAGTTGGCATGGAATTTATCTGATAGTATATTAAATATGTATTTTGGAAGAGAGAGGGTAGAAGCATTTAGGATTACTTTTGTAAACTGTTGTGTGTCATTTCTCAGTTTCCTATATAAATAAAGAATGATTTCTAGTAATCCTTGATTTCAGATGCTAACTTCAGTTTGTGTTTTGCTTTGACCTTCCTGAAGGTAGCTTTTGGTTCCTTGCTAATCTTTTTGATAGTCTTTAACACAGAATGGTATAGATTTGTTATAGGCATTTCAGAGTTTTTGTCATAGAGCTTATTACAATGGTGAACCACCAGAGTAGTTATTTCCAACATTTCACATTGTATTTGGTTCTAGTAATGATGGCCAGGCCTACATACGTAGCTATGTGATGGGAAATCCCATTACAGAAGTAGCAACTGAAGTTGCATCAGGACTAGTAATATTACAAGTAAACTTTGAGAGCTTATCTTCGAGTTTAAATCCGAAGTTCTTAAATTCAGAAATGTTGACCACATGGGGTGTTTGACACTTTAAAAGAAAATGTCACAAATTTGCAGTCAGAGTTACCAAAAAAAAAAAAAAAAAACTAAGAGAGTGCCCATGTGGAGGCTATATTGGTCAGGACAATGTCTAGACTGCCCTCTAGTTGGCTGGTTTACTATTTATTCAAAGAAAAGACCATTTATTAAGTCTATGAATCAATATGAATAACCAACATTTGAGAAACAGATGCCCAAGTCAATTGATGGAGTGTTGATATCTTCTATCATTGAGGTATATTTCATTATGGACAGCTCTCTGAGTACATGTAGGAAACTTTGGTGGTCATCTAGGGACATGGAAGGTGACCTGTACCAGGCTATAAACTGGTTATTTGCATTGTATGGCATAAGTTGCAGCTCAGTGAGTCTGATTTATAAGTCTCTGGAAATATGCCCAGAGATGACATATTTGCTGACAAATATAGAAACATCCCTGCAATTTCCTTTAGGTCTAAATGCATGGCAAGTGCCAAACCAAGGTATAGATTTCATGAACATACATATAATCACAAGGTACTATGAATGTACATGTTGCTTATATTACTATTCCTGTGACATTTCACATGCTCTAATGCAAAGTCTCTTCAGTATTATCAGATTAACTGCTTTGACTATTGCCACAATCTCTACTAGCCAGTGAATCACCCTGCAAATATACAGCAGGAATTATTTTAATCATGGTACAAGTCTCATAGTTATTAAGACCCCAAATGTTTTGTGCTTTAACTGCATTTCCCAGTGATACTACTATAAGCATTACCTTTTATTACATACACATCTACACAAAAATATGCCAGATATGTCCCACAGCTCCAATTTGAGCCCTGAATGTTTCAAAAAGTGCAAAGAGACTTGTGCACTTTACTAGACAGATTCTATGCCTTAACTCATTACATCCGAGTGACACCTCCAAGTGCATCTGCAGTTACCTCCTACTGACGCCTCTAGGCGTCAACTATTGCTTGTTCATATTTGCACCAATAATTCCAAAAGCATGCTGTGTACAAAGTTTTAAAAGATTTCATCTTATAGCTGACACAATGGCAAACTCAACTGCATTAATATTCAACCTCTGTGTAGTGCAAGTAAATATATATTAACTGTTGTTTTTATAATATTAATTTACATAGATATATTTTTTCTAAATATCTCAACAATCAAGTATCACAGACATAACTCCTTAGTGTCATATGGAAGATCTCAGCTAGATGAATTAAATGCTACTGACATTATGTGGGTACCTTGTGTGGTTCATGAGATATTGTAAGTTGTTTACAAAATATTACAAACGTAATAGTTACTGTGTTTACTGTGACTTATAAAATGTGGTTTAAGACCTCAAACCTAAAGAATAGTAACACTATAAAAATTGTTGTGCTGAAGAGTTTGCCATTTATACTTCTTTCATACCCCCTAGGGTTCCAGAGATATGAACATTTATTTGAAATGTGAGAACATAATTTGATTCTGTCAAAAGGCTTAGGCTCCACCCATTAGAAGTTGCAGTGCAAACTTCCTGAGCTCTACTGGAGTGAATGAGTTAAACACTAATTAAGAAAATGTATTAATTAATGTATTTCTGTATTTATTTATATATATTTGTTGAGTGGGATAGAACACTGATCAAACTGGACCATTTTCAGATCCACCCTGGGAGAGTACAATAGATGTAAAATAACAAAATAAAATTTCCAGTAGATGTATTCATGTATTCATGATGAAGAACAGTGAAGTATATTTTAAAAGCAAATTATCAGCACTATAAAAAAATTGTCAGTATTTAAACTGTAAGACAGGTTACATAACTGTCTTAAAATGCAGCATACACAGTAAATATGATATACTCACACACACACACACACACACACACACACACACACACACATATATATATATATATATATATATATATATATATATATATACAGTATATCAGTTTGGTGTATTGGGTAGGGAATGAAAAGTTAAGACAGGGTGAAAGGAGGGTAGGAAAGATAAGAAAGCAATAAGGGGGAGATCCCATGAGAAGAATAAAAGAGCAAAGTATGAAAAATATGAAGATATAGAAGAAGGTGAATGTGTTCAAGTTATGCTACCTCATGTCTAGCCTTTCAAAAGCATTCATGATTATTTTTATTTTAAAGTTGTTTATGGAAGGCGAGTTAATAAGGGGTGATAGTGTACTCAGCGGGAAGGATTTTCATATACAGGAGGGGCTAGTCTTGAGAACTTGTGGTCATTACCATGATGTCTATTCCTAGGGGGAGATAATTAAATTGGAAGTTTCATAGGATTGTAATTTTAATTTGTAGATGTATATATCATTTACTTCACCTTCAGTTAAAAAAAGGGAAGGTCTGTAGATTTAAGAGATTATGGAGGAATGGAGAAAGGAGACTAAGAACAAGATGCACTTTTATTTAATTGGAAGCTATTTTGCCTTTTGAAGGACATAGCAGTGATGTTGTCTTGGTGGGAGCAGTGAGATGAATTTACAGATAATATTAACTGCGGTTTGTTTGGAGGTCAGATTTTTTTTGGAAGCATCTACAATGACTGACAGGATATTTTATAGTTGTGCCATCAGAATCCCTTTGCCTGTGGCTGCACTTGTAGCAAAGGAAGAGGGAATTCTTTTTAGACCTCAAAAGCAGTGGGCTGACTTTTGATTTCATGGTACAGATATGATGTTAAAAGTTTTAAGCTGGGCAAGGCACATACATAGGTATTTAAAATCAGTGGTTGTTTCCAAGGGTAGTTGGTTGCTAAGCAGTATGCCCCATTCTGTGGGCATGGTGGAAAGCTTTTGGTTTGTATGGTAAATGTGAAATCAGTTGTAATATGCATGGAGGCTAATCAGAAGATCTGGAAATGCAAGTGTCTTTCTTACTGACTCCAAATGAGAAGCCAAGATTAGTGTTGTTGAGAATAGATCTCACTGAAATAGTGTCTATATTTTTGTAATTCCAAAAGAAGTGGATTAAATGTATTATCCCTTTTATGATTCTGGATTTGAAAAATTCTTCAGACAAAAAACATGGGCTCTTATTGAATGAAAAGGCTTGCCACTATCTTTTACTAAAGCCTAAGGGTTCGAATACCACTTCACAAACAGTGCCTGGTTCTTAGGTTCATAGGTTCATACTAGGCTATCTGCCCTTAGTATGGGGAACTATTTTTCTGTGCCTCTGCCATCCATTGGTCAAGATTTTCTTGAATTTCTGTCTGTAGCCTGGTTTGTAGACTTCTTATTAGCTAGGCTGGAAGATAGCCGAGAACACTGAACTTTCAACAGTCTAATTACTCATTTCAAATTATTTTGCCCACTTATCAGCTCTTTAAATAAAAAACTTGTTCATTGTGTCACCATAAAATGCACCACAAAGAAGCAAATGCGTCTGCAGTATTACTATGAATGGTAAACTGCCTGTGTCTAAAACCAGCTTACCCTTTTGGTGAAACATCACCAAACATATTTTTACAGAAATAATACCTCAACACACATCACATTCCACCATTACATACAAATACAAAGTCTGACATTGTTGTATTTTGGAGAAAGAATAAAATGTTCACTACAGTACCTGTTTGTGCCTTCTTGTTTCACAGATCTCAAACACAGCAAAGGACTACAGACTTATCAAACAGCTGTCCTAGCTGTGGGTTTATATAAATGCACTTTCAAGGAAACACAATCCAATGAAAAATGTACAAAAAACATTTATATTGACCTCCTGAAAACAAACTGTAAGAAACAACTGACATATTTGCTACTTTATCTCATTCCTCCCTTAGCTCTTTCACGTACTAGTACAAAATCATATGCATCATCACAGAAAGTTATTGAAGTTCCAGCAATTAGTGATGCCGTACAGCCCACTAGTCTAGCAGTTAGTGTAGAGGACTAAGGCTATGAACTATTACTGAGCTATTTCCTGTGGTACAGGGTTTAATTCTCTCAGCCTTCATTTGCAGTCAGTTAACCCAACAGTGCTTTGGGACAACTGGAAACTTGGCTTAGGATCATTTACAGTTTCCTGAAATGCATACCTAGTAACTACCTAAGTACTGGTGAGAATGACTGCCAGTGAATGGTACAAGTACTCATATCTTCTAATGCGACTCTGCTAAGTCTGAATCATAGAAGGGTAAAGCCTGAAGGATTTTATATCCGAATCCCAGGTGACAGGTGCAAGCCGCCTTGTCCAGCATGTCATCCCAGGCAGACAGACACTGCCCCTTTGAATGACACCAGTGTTTAAGCCAATTGTTAAAGCTGATCATCTTATCTCTGTATTGTGGCATCATTCTGAAGGTAGGATACTGCTCCTTTGGTAACAGGGTCTCTTTACATGTCATGGTATTCACAATGCTCTCTCTTTACATGTAGTCCATGATATATTCCGTTTGGACTTCTTATTAGCTAGGCTGGAAGATATCCGAGAACACTGAACTTTCAACAGTCTAATTACTCATTTCAAATTATTTTGCCCACTTATCAGCTCTTTAAATAAGAAACTTGTTCATTGTGTCACCATAAAATGCACCACAAAGAAGCAAACGCATCAGCAGTATTACTATGAATGGTAAACTGCCTGTGTCTAAAACCAGCTTGCCCTTTTGGTGAAACATCACCAAACATATTTTTACAGAAATAATACCTCAACACGCATCACATTCCACCATTACATACAAATACAAAGTCTGACGTTGTATTTTGGAGAAAGAATAAAATGTTCACTACAGTACCTGTTTGTGCCTTCTTGTTTCACAGATCTCAAACACAGCAAAGGACTACAGACTTATCAACCTAATGGGTTTATATAAATGCACTTTCAAGGAAACACAATCCAATGAAAAATGTACAAAAAACATTTATATTGACCTCCTGAAAACAAACTGTAAGAAACAACTGACATATTTGCTACTTTATCTCATACCTCCCTTAGCTCTTTCACGTACTAGTACAAAATCATATGCATCATCACAGAAAGTTATTGAAGTCCCAGCAATTAGTGATGCCGTACAGCCCACTAGTCTAGCAGTTAGTGTAGAGGACTAAGGCTATGAACTATTACTGAGCTATTTCCTGATTCTCTCAGCCTTCATTTGCAGTCAGTTAACCCAACAGTGCTTTGGGACAACTGGAAACTTGGCTTAGGATCATTTACAGTTTCCTGAAATGCATACCTAGTAACTACCTAAGTACTTGTGAGAATGACTGCCAATGAATGGTACAAGTACTCATATCTTCTAATGCGACTCTGCTAAGTCTGAATCATAGAAGGGTAAAGCCTGAAGGATTTTGACTCTGCCCCCCCTGCTGACACATGAGAATATTATGTTCCTTATTTGCACCATCTCAAGGGACACAGTCCTTTTGTAACAGTCTCTCTTTACATGTCATGGTATTCACAATGCTCTCTCTTTACATGTCATGATATATTCTTTGCTCTCTCTTTACATGTCATGATATACTCTATGCTCTCTCTTTACATGGCATAATATACTTTATGTTTCTGATTCCCAGTACCATTTTGACATTTGCTCAAATAGTTCAGCTTACTGCAGCATCAGTAGAGGTATGATTTTAGTTACTTCACTGTTGTGCCTTTGATTTCTCTTCTCATAAGCTATGCCATTGGGATATTTTGATAGTCATGATTATTGCAACACATAATTCTTTCCCTAAATTCTTAGTACATAAGTAATTTGGTAGGAACCTCTGACTTTGACAGATTCTTCCTGAGACACTGCATCACTACCCTTGCATGATGACAATGCCAGGAGATGTTCTTACCACTTCTGTGTACTGATATTAGTTGCTGATGCTGAGATTGGTGTGTCACATGGCCATTCTCTTGTCAGTACAGTCAAGATTATTTTTGAATGTGTATCAGGCAGACCTAATGCCTGTTATTCATTCATTGTGTTCTTTTTCCAAACACCATTATTGAATTATCACTTGTGACATAGACAAATCTGCATTCATATGCATTCATATAAAAGTAATCAAGCTATATTAACATAACAAACATAATACTTCACATATATTGCTATACATCATATAACCTAAGCAATATTATATAAATTATTCAATTCCTGACTTTTTTTAAACAAGAAACATTTTTATTAAACCATCACTTACTACATAGGTAATTGTATATTTATAAAAAAAAAAAAAACACAACACAATCCTAGTCGCAACCATTTTACATCACAAACCATACTGACACACTGACAGGCGCAAGCATTATACATCACATGTAATATACCCAGTCTTTCTCACTCAGACATTACATAGATCATTTAAGCCCTGCCACCTTTTAGACCTCATTCTTCCCTTCTGTGTATTGTTCCCACAATTCCCATTTTTTCCTCCATAGTTTGCTCCTTCCCTTTCCTAAAGATCTCAATTCCAGTTGTCTTATCTCTGTTTCTATATTAACTACTTCCAGTATAGTTGGTTTAGATTTTGATTTCTATTTTCTAGTAATTGTTTTTTGGCAGCCGCCATTATTAGACAGAGCAAGTCCTTACCATGTTAAGGCAATTCCGATTCTGTATTGTAACTCAGAAAAATCATCTCCCTCGTTAGACCAATCTGTCCACCCAGCATCTCCAACAGTGCATCTCACAGGGAATCCTTAAAGTCCACCAACTCACCACACTCCCAAAAAATATGTTCCCAATTATCTCTTTCTTCCCCTTCACACCTCCAACATTTACTGTCTGCCTGAGAAAAAATCATTTTGAGTCTACTTGGGGAATAAAAGTATCTATGTAAACATTTCCAAGCAAAAATCCTAAATATTCTACATTTTGTTGCAATTTTGCAAGACATACGTATATACTCCCATTGTTTCTTTGTGAATTGCTTATCCAATCTTGCTTCCAAATCCTTTCTAACCTCCTGTGATTGATTCTTATAGTTACCGTGCAATATTTTATATGCTCTACTAATTATTCTTTTTTTAATGGCAGCTTCTGTTCTAGATTCTACTACAAACTCTACTAGTGCTAGTCTTTCATTTAGGACCCCCATATTTCTTTCTCTTTGCCTATACTCTGATATCAATCCCTGATAGGGAATATGTGTACAAATAAAGTGTAACCCAAGCCTTTAATAAGAGGTGGTAGAATGCAAGGTATTGGTGTGCTAGGAATATGTTGCCCAGTCATATTCATTGAAGTACGTATAGCCAGGATATCAAATGCACATCATTATATTATCTGAGGAGCTATGGAAAAGAAAACAGCCAAAAAATGCAAAGAAATTATAATTGATCAAGGAAGTTCATACTGCATAACTCCTAAATGAATTGCACCTGCTTTCTCTCATACAACAGGTGAACATGGCTTAAACTGTAAATGCTGAGGGCATGCAGTCCTCATCCCTCCCTAAAGAAACAATGCATAGATATATATTATATTTTTACTATTCACCTCCTTAGGCATTAAACATACTGTACTTCAGAAATGTCAGTCTTGTTGTCAAACTGCATAATTTCTCCCCAAATTGTGTTGATACCTTAAGTTTACTGATCTGTTAAAATAAGCAAAATTCCCCCATATATATTTTTTTTTTCACAGAGATAAATAAGGAAATGGAAAACAGGAACATCTGATAAAAGTGTCTCAGTGTCAGCATGATACAGTATTTATTAGAGGCCAGAAACTTAACTGTGAATATTTGCTTTTCTATTCATGCTCACTGAAGATGTCCTCTGTTTCCAAACACAAGCTCACAGTCTCAGCAAGTGACTTCCTCTATGCCTGTTGTATAATGTCCAGTTACTGGGATTATGTATAGCTAGTACAGGGATACATGGCTTAAATCCCAATAAACTAACACCATGCTAAAACATAAAATATTCAGGATGTTGTTATGTTCTGATGCTGTCATGCCGAGCCTATGCAATTGGTCCCTCTGGCTTCACTATTGGAATCAAACCTGGCCTAGCAGTAGTAAATCTATCCATAACCCCTATGCTTGGTAGCCATAATAGTTTAATGCAGAGGATACAACAACACTGGAGTTGCAGCAATTTTCTGGAATATTTCATAGAAATTATTACAAGCAGAAGTAATGTATTACATTTTAACTCATTAAGGTGACTCTCAAGCTTGTGTCAGACACAGTTTTTTAAGAAAACAAAGTGTACGATTTATAAAACTAAAAACTCGTGTCAAAATCACAAGAGTACACAACTGAAAACTGTCTTAAATAGTCATTTTCTTGTGATTTTTAAAGCTGGATATTATACTGGTAATGAATGATTTACATTTCTTCACCTTTCCATTATAGGCTTTACATGGAAAAAGTCATTCCTTCTTGACTGCTAGGGCGTCTGATCATTATTTATAAAAGGTATAAGAACAAGTTTGATATATTATTTTCAGGGAGACCTGTAATAGCATACTCCATAGTTCTGGACATACCGAATGCAATATTTTTATGCTTCAGTGCAAGTGAAGCATCTAAAAATGTGATTATTTGGGAAAGAAACTAGAAGAAACGTTTATCAAGAAATTTTGCCAGACATCATTGTATAGATTAACTGCTCATTTGAGAACATCAAGAAGACATGACAGATGGTAAGTATATAACAGGAAGCCTGGCATTTCAGTCCTTTCATGCCTAATCCACATATCGTGGCATGCCTTTTTCCTGGATACACACAGTAGTAGCCATAGCAGGTTTATTTTAATCAGCAATTATCAGAACAAAGGAATTACTGCTCGCACGCATTTAAAAACCTGCACTGATAATAATTTTGTATGAAAAGCAACAGTCATGAAATTTAATACTGGGAATATATATTTGACAAGCAGAGTCCTTATCCAATAGGAATTCACTGAGTCTTGAGGAAGCTAAAGTTTCTAAATGGCTTAGGTTTTTTCAAGGATTTTTTTCAGCACACACACACACACACACACACACACACACACACACACACACACACACACACACACACACACACACACACACACACACACAAAATACTGAATGTCATATTGCCAAAACAAAAATTATAAATACTTACAATCCTGAAGGGCTGATTTTTCTCAGGGCAAGTAAACACTTGCCCAAAACTTAACATAACCACACCGGACTATGTAAAAAACACCTAGAAAAGGGGCTACAACCCCCACACCATGCATTGTGGGGGGCTGCATCCCCCACTTCCTAACTGTATATACTGTCTCCAGGATTGCAATACAGTCAGAAAAGGGCACATTTCCCCACCTTGGGCAAGTGTTTACTTGCCCTTGAAAAAATCAGCCCTTCAGGTTGTAAATATTCATTATTTTCATTTCAGCCATATAAAATTCTGTATTTTGGAATTTGTTATTTCAATGTATACCCAAGGGTGTAACTAGGCATACTTAGTGTACTCAAATGAGTACATTTTTGTGAGCATCTCTTGAAAACTTCAACACTCAAAGAGCGCTGAATGCTTAGAACTGTGTAAACATACATTTGCATTATAGAGGTATACAAAAAATACTTATGTAAAAAGAAAACACCTCTATAAATAACTTTTATGGATATAAATGGCAACAACTAAAAAAAGTGTCCCCTTCCTGTATTTCGGGGGGATAACAATTTGAGGCCTGAGTATATTTTGGAAATAACAGATGGATAGTGTAGCAGTATGTCTGAGTACAGAAGGAAGATTTCTGGGTACACCCCTGAGTAGACCCTCTCACACACATGCTTACATGTATAAGCAGGACAGAAGGAGAGAGAAATGCTTTTGTATTTTAATAGTTATATATTATGCATTTCATTGGCATCCTTAACATCATATAAAAATAATTATTAGAATCAAAATGTGGAAAATCGTGAGTGCTAGAAAATATCTCATATCTGTAGCATAGTTAAATTCACTGATGTTCCCTTGCTGTCCCTGTGTGATCTATTTAATAAACAAGTGTTTATTCAAACCTAAAAGGTCGGAAACGTTCGGATATCACAAGTTCAAGAGTCACAGTCCTAAGGTTGCTCATTAACACCTATGTGGTGTGGAACGTCACACCTCTAGCAGCCTACACACGTTGCATTCCAGAGCATTTTCTGAAAAATCAACTTAAAAAGCATAAAGCAAACAAATGTAAACATTTTGTAAACCATAAAAGCTCTTAAAATGGTACAAATAGTAATGTTATCAGTAAGAAGTACGCTTTACAGTGATAATAGCTGGTGCATTCATAGTCTTTTCCATAAATACTGTAATATATTATAATGCACACAAACCCCAAATTATATTTTTTCTAAACTTTCATAAATGTTTATATCTTCAAAACTGTACAGCCTACACATTTATTGATAGAATATTTTTGTTAAGCAGACATAAGCTTTCATATAATAATTTCCCTTTAATTATGTTTAGTTCCATATTTACAGAAATATGAAAACATATGTTTAATTGTATAATTAGCAAAACACATAATACTGAAGATCTCTCAAGACACACAACTTACAGTGCAAATGATCAATGACAGTTTTCTTCAATAACATCTAAGTTTCACCTAATGGCATGCAACAGTGTGTACATCTTTTTTTTTTTTTAAGTATTAAGTACATATGGAACTATTGCTTATTTTTATAATTACCAACAAACAACTAGAAATATTCCCAGTACAGTGTAATATAAATCAGCTTCGACAGTGATTTATCATTTCCCACATCTGTTTCACACCACTTACCCCAGTAAAATATAGGTCTCTCAGTTACGAATTTATGAAAACAACTATAACAATATGAATAACAAGTGGCTAACAATCTTAGTGTCATTTTTGTTAATAACTGCTTGCCCTTTCTAATACTGTCCACTACTAGCTGATAAGTCACAGAGTTAAAGAAACCAGACCCAAAAAAGGTCTGGACACCAGAAGGAGGCATAGGCATGAACTGGAAGTGTACAAAAAAGGAGATACAGGGTTCAGTGAGTTAGCACACACTCTACAACTTTTTTGGAGGGTGAGCAAATACTTTTGTCCCGTGAAGTGAGGTCAGTTGCAATGTATCCCAAAACTTTACATATTTAACTTCAAAACACAGAGAAAAGTGTGAACGTGTTCTCCTTTGTCTTTCAGTCTAGAAATCCACATAGAAGGACATGATTTGTGAGCTAGTCAGTGACTATGCTTTGCAACATCAACAGCAGTGTGAGATTTTTCTGCTTCTGTGTTTCAATAACTGATAAAAACATGATACGGCAAGACATATATTTCCTGCTGTTGTGCAGAGTAAGCAATTATCAAGCAAAAACCAACAGTTGTTTTTCTCCCTGTACAAGAGTGTCAGTTAAGATGGTGCTGACACTGAGAACTTCATTTATAAATATAAATCAGCTTTGACAGTGGATTATCATTTCCCTCATCTGTTTCACACCACTTACCTCAGTAAACTATAGGTCTCTCAGTTACAAATTTATGAAAATAAATATAACAGTATGAATAATAAGTGGCTAACAATCAAATTCAAATCTGTCAGCTTTCAGAAACTTGCAGGATTATTTACCTTTGTGGCCTGAGGCTGATTTAACTTTAATTGAGGTGCCATGTAAGTTCATCAACATTTTTATACCTGATTTTAAATCAAACCTCATCTTACTTAAGCTGGTCTTTTGCTTTCTGTCCCTCAACTTCCTACTCCATATAGAGTATGCAGTTTAAATTTAAACTGAGTCTTGGATTTAAATGGATATTGTGTTTTCCTGCATTCTTCCCATAAGGTACTGGCAGACCTCAGAACTGCCATATTACCATGAGATACATCTTGGGAAGACAGTCTAATAGTAGGTGACTGAACTGCATCTGTCCATGAGCTTGCTTCATGTCCCCAGCAGCTGCATACCCTTCTTAGGTAAAAAAAAAAAAAAAAAAAAAAAAACAATGTCAGAATTTGATAACCTTACCTAGAGGATGATATTTGACTGCTGACTGCATATCATATTTGTATTAGCTATGTATAGATAATTTAGTGAACCCGGAATTGGATTTTTTTTTTTTGGGGGGGGGGGCATTAATAGTACAGGTAAAGCATGATTCTTATGTATTGTATAACATAATGCATTTCTTAAAACTCTGGCATTAAGTAGCATTACCCTCAGTTTTTTTGTCACTTGTGCTATTTATGGCAGTGGGTTTGTCTTTTGAGCCTTGCCTAAAAAAGGCACTATGGGAGTGGTAAGAGCCTTGGCCAGTATTCGAAAGCCTAAGGGTGACAGGTGCAAGACATCTCTAGTGAAGCAGCGTGGCTTGTCACGCATGTCATCCCAAGCTGACAGACACTGGATCTCCTTTGAATGACACCAGAAGGTTAGCCAGTTGTTGAAATTGATAATTTTTTCTTTATACCATGGTATCATTCTTGGTGAGGGCAGGATGCTACTCAGGATCAGGGGCATACCGGCCTGAGCTACGTGATCTGAGAGCTCTTCCATGTCTCTTTTCATGTAGTCCAGGGAGGTACGGCTCAGGTCATTCACACCAATATGGACAATGACAGAGTACTATTTGTACTTGTTCTGGAGTGACCTGAGTGTTTGTGTTATGTGGTGGATCCTGGCACCAAACAGGCAGCTAACAGTAACCTTCTTCTTGTTCAGCCTAGGTGAGTGGGACATCAGTCTGCCTGACTATAGAATCACCTATTACTAGTGTGTTGGGTATGTTATTTTGCCTTAAAGGCTGTGATTGTGTGGCACACTGGTTTTGTGAAGTATGTGTTTCATGGTTTGTGTTGGGGGTGGAGGTTGCTTGGATGTCTGTTTTGGAGGTCTCTGTTGTTTTTGCAGATTTTTATTTAGAGCCTCCAAGTATGTTTTCGTGTATTTATGTGTGTGTTTTGCCAGTGCTGGTTTCATAGGTCTATGTGAGACTGGTGGTGTGTTGCAAGTAATTCCCTGCTACTATTGACTGTCTGGTCCAGTCTTGGGTTGAGAGAGCTTAGCCTCCAGTTTGGCTGTATAATTGCATCTCTATCATGTATTAATGTTTGGTGGTAGGTGGAGAGGTGTCTGTGTACATGAGACAGTTGTAACATTGTCTCAAAATGCCCAGATTCACCAGTTGGACCGGAGAGTACACCTGAAACTGCCCTTTGGACATGCCTGGATAGGTACAGTGAGCTGTTTTACTGATTGGCTGGTAAGGCTGAATAGAGAGCCTTGTCCTTCTCTACAGTATAGGGGGGGGTCTTGTGCTAAGGTTTATCAGTGCTTGCTATGAGTTTTGAGCAAGTGCCGGGCTGAGAAGTGAATGGTTTGAGTGCTTAAGTTGAAAGTTTGTTTAGTTCCAAGGGAAAAATTGAAGAGTAGACTTTGTGAAGCCAGGAATAGTTATACCCTAGCTAACTGGTACGCAAAAACGTGCTAATGCTGGTTTTATAGCAGGGAAATGAAAGAGATAGAAATTAGCCCAAAATGGCCAATAAACTACTAATTTCTGGGCTGAAACCACTCCTCCAGGGACAGATAGACTGCTCAAAGCTCCCCTCTCTCACAGGTGGACAGAGAAACTTCCTTCTATCCAAGTAAGGTATGTGCAAACACAGAATCTTGTAACACAGCCCTGAATTCAGCACTACAAGGAAAAAGGGCAGATTAGGGATGCCATGGAGCTGTTAGGATTAATGAAATTTGCTTGCCAGGCAATTCTTCCCAGTCATACATTTTGTAGTCCATAGCATTTTTGTTAAATGGGGGGAGAAGCAAACACTATTGGATGAGGGTTTGTAAGCTTGTTTGTGTGGATTTAGCATTGTGGTTGTCTTTTTTGGGTCAATTTAATGGCATTTCATTTTGGCAGTTGGATTGGGTTGGTCAAGGGGTGTTGCAGTTGTTTACAGATGCAGCAGGGGCTATTGGAATGGGAGCATTTTTTAGTGGAGAATGGTTTGCAGCTGGATGCCAAGAAGGTTCAAAAGATGAATGGGAGAAAGATGTTGCCTTTTTGGAAGTGGTGCATATCTGGGTGGTGGCAGTAGTGTGGCAAGAGTGGTTGCATGGTAGGAGGGTCATTTTTCATTCAGCCAATATTGCAATGGTACAAGTGTTACAGTCAAAGACAGCAAAATCCAGACTGATTTTGTTAATGTTACATAAAGTGGCTTTGCATAGTTTGTTAATAAACTTTTCTTTTACAGGTGTGCATACGGCATATTCTAGGAATGAGATTGCTGGTAGTTTGTCTCATTTTCACTTACCCAGGTTTCAGTAGTTAGCTCCGGAGGAAGAGGGCGAACCAGTTGTGTTGCTGTACAAGGTGCGGCAGATTGGACTGAAGTAACCAGACAGCTAGTGCAGCAGTCTTGGGCAGTTTCTTCAAGGAAGACATATGGTAGGGCTGTACATGACTTCTATAAATTTGTTTTGCAGCTACCTGAGGGTGAGGGATTTTGGTCAGAGAAATTGTTATTGCAATATTTATCTCAGATTTGGGTGCAAGAGAAGTCTGCTGAGTCGGGTTAAGATGGATTTGGCTGCATTAGCATA